>NW_013955599.1:9751-10119 GCF_001266775.1 Austrofundulus limnaeus
GTACTATAGCAAGAAAACACATGTACTATAGCAAGAAAACACATGTACTATGAAAACACATGTACTATAGCAAGAAAACACATGTACTATGAAAACACATGTACTATAGCAAGAAAACACATGTACTACAGCAAGAAAACACATGTACTATAGCAAAAAAACACATGTACTATAGCAAGAAAACACATGTACTATAGCAAGAAAACACATGTACTATTGCAAAAAACACATGTACTATGAAAACACATGTACTATAGCAAAAAGCACATGTACTATAGCAAAAATATGCATGTACTATAGCAAGAAAACACATGTACTATAGCAAAAATATGCATGTACTATAGCAAGAAAACACATGTACTATAGCA
>NW_013955600.1:0-1695 GCF_001266775.1 Austrofundulus limnaeus
GACTGAGACCTGTTCAGGTGTGTTTGTGAAGGACTGAGACCTGTTCAGGTGTGTTTGTGAAGGACTGAGACCTGTCCAGGTGTGTTTGTGATGGACTGAGACCTGTCCAGGTGTGTCTGTGATGGACTAAGACTTGTCCAGGTGTGTTTGTGAAGGACTAAGACCTGTCCAGGTGTGTTTGTGAAGAACTAAGACCTGTCCAGGTGTGTTTGTGAAGGACTGAGACCTGTCCAGGTGTGTTTGTGATGGACTAAGACCCTGTCCAGGTGTGTCTGTGATGGACTGAGACCTGTCCAGGTGTGTTTGTGAAGGACTGAGACCTGTCCAGGTGTGTTTGTGAAGGAGTGAGACATGTCCAGGTGTATGACTGAGACCTGTCCAGGTGTGTTTGTGAAGGACTAAGACCTGTCCAGGTGTGTTTGTGAAGGACTGAGACATGTCCAGGTGTATGACTGAGACCTGTCCAGGTGTGTTTGTGAAGGACTAAGATCTGTCCAGGTATGTTTGTGAAGGACTAAGACCTGTCCAGGTGTGTTTGTGAAACCTGTCCAGGTGTGTTTGTGAAGGACTGAGACCTGTCCAGGTGTGTTTGTGATGGACTGAGACCTGTCCAGGTGTGTTTGTGAAGGACTAAGACCTGTCCAGGTGTGTTTGTGAAACCTGTCCAGGTGTGTTTGTGAAGGACTAAGACCTGTCCAGGTGTGTTTGTGAAGGACTGAGACATGTCCAGGTGTGTTTGTGAAGGACTGAGACATGTCCAGGTGTGTTTGTGAAGGACTGAGACATGTCCAGGTGTGTTTGTGAAGGACTAAGACCTGTCGAGACATCTTTACATCTCACAGAGGACAGTTGGACATCAGGTCTCTGTGGATCAGGACAGAATCAGGTGAATAAATGAGATGTTTTGCTTTTTAAATCAGTAAAAACCCTTTCTGTTATCTCTGAATGAAGAGTTCAAGTCTGGGTCAGGTCTGGGTTCAGGTCTGGGTTCAGAGCCACATGTGGTCCCGGGTCCACAGACCTCTGCTTTAAGAGGAACTGGTTTAAAAATAAACATTTTTTGTGCAGAGTTACAGAAACATGAACAACATAAATAAGAGAAACAAAATGATGAAAACTGAAACAACTTGACTCTGAAGGGAACTTTATTCTTTTCTACTTCAAACAAAGTACAGCTCAGGTCCAGAACCGCAGGACTCAGATCAGGTCTGATGTCCGGTGGGCTCTGTGCGGGGTCACAGTGGGTAGAAAAATATTTGCTCCTGTTTAAATAAAGAGGACAGGACGAGGACCATGTGATGAGTCATGACAATTAAAGGCACCTACTTTTTATTGGAAAACCTGCACATGAAGGGAAAATATCCAAACTTGTCTCCTGTGAGACAGAATCCTCCTGGAAGACAAAGTTCTGATGGACAACAGTCTCTGCAGGAAACATGGAGTCAACAGTTCTGTTTATGGTGACAAAACACAGAAAAGAAGAGAAGAGAAGACTTTACAAACGAGAGAGACACAGAGAGACGGGTCGTCAAGGCCTCGGGTCCCTTCAGACTGTCTCAGAACCTTCATCAAAGGTGGACCTGACTGGACCGAGACCGGCGGTCCTGGGTTCTCCTGTTCAGGACTGAAACAAATCTGTGTCTCCTGCATCATGTAAAACTGCTCTGTCTTCATTAAGGCAACAATTGATGGGGG
>NW_013955600.1:2695-3662 GCF_001266775.1 Austrofundulus limnaeus
GGGTCCTCCGGAGGACCCGGCCTGTCGTTTTGGACACAGCCTAAATTAGCAAAAGTATGATAATAGCTAAAAGTACAAAAATATTAGCTAAAAGCTAAAAACAGCAAAATAGTATCTAAAAGCTAAATATAGCAAAATGACAAATGCAATAAGAGAAAAAAGTCCAGCTTAAAGCTAAAAGTACAACAATTGTAGCTACTCGAGCTAAATTGAAGCTAAAAGCTAAAAAAAGCACGACACTAGCTATAAGCTAAAGATGCTAAACTGCTGAAAATGTAAAAGTAGTATAAAGAAAGTTTATTCAAAGAGAAAATGTTTTAAAGTTACTGAACAGATTTTGTTATCAACATTTTAAAGGTAAACGTTTCAAAAAGTGTAAAGTTTAAAAAACAAAGTCACAGCCAACATCAGCTGAACATTTTCACACCTGAACAGCTAAAACAGCTAACAGTCTGACAGAAGCATGACAATATTTAATACAAAAACAACAAATGTAAAAATAAAGAGAAACAAGATGATCAGTGTAAACGCTGACTCAGCATCAGAAATCATGACTCCAACAGAGTCTTTATCAGAACCGGATCAGGACTCAGGTCTTCAGTGATAAGAACCAAACTGTTGCCCTTCAGCAGGTTTCTGTTAGAGGTAAGAAGGTCAGCGTGAGCTGGGTCTGACTGGGACCGCTCCAGAACCTCGCCTGGTCCCCCCTAATCGCTGTGGACCCGCTGGTCTCCGGGGTCTTGGATCTCCGGAGCCTCCGAGGACTAAAGGCGCAGCTAAAGTTAGAAAACGGAGCAGCTGAATTAGAGCGCAGCCTGCAGCTCCTCGCTCTGATCTGATCCTGTCAGGCAGCTGAACCCTGATGAATCCATTAAAGCTGCCGCCGCTCGCAGCCGACTCAGGGTCAGCGAGGATTCAGAAGGTCAGAGCCGACCGCAGGGGCGAGGAGGAGGAGGAGGAGGAGGAG
>NW_013955600.1:4662-5650 GCF_001266775.1 Austrofundulus limnaeus
ACTAAACATCCTACAGTATTTTTACAGTCTTTTTTTTACTGTTAACATATACATTTATCAAATAAAGTCTAATGTTACAACTAATTATAGATCACTTTAAATATCAGGAGGAACTTTTCTCTTCTTGAGCTTCAAGAGAACAAAGGAACAGCATCATCATCCTCACTCAGGAGATGAAGAGCATCTGAACAGAAAGAATTATATGTATCGATAAAAACCAGGTCTTATTAGTCCTGACTGGGTTCATCCCTGAGCTCCTCTCCTCAGTCGACGCTCCACTTCAACCAGCAGAACTAAAGGAGTTCAGACTCCCGGCGTCCCTCAGGGCGAGCGGCACACAACGACATCATTAACTGTTTTTTCTCTGTTGGAATCTGTGAAATCAATAATTCAGCCTGAAAATGTTTAAGTTCCTCTGATGGAGGAGGAGAGGGAACCGGACCACAGAGTCCCACAGAGTCCCACAGCTCAGCAGTTCCACCTCAGCCTGAGACCTGACCTCTGACCTTTGATCTGTCTGGAGCTGGAACCACATCTGAGCTGAGGTCGGTGGTTCAAGTCTCCAGGTACGTGAAGGTGGGTCTGGAATGATGACTCAGCGTTCTCACAGACAGGAAGCAGCTGTTTGGAACATGAGTCAGGAAAAACTCACCGATGAACCCGAGCTGAGAGAACTCCAGGATCATCCAATCCTCTGACGGCTGCTGCAGAGCAAAGTTCTTCATGGTGGAGAAGAAGTTTGGACGAGCCACGATGTCGTCCTCCAACTGTGGGACAGAGTCAGATTAAAGACAGATCAGAGACAGATTAAAGACAGATCAGAGACAGATTAAAGACAGATCAGAGACAGATTAAAGACAGATCAGACAGATCAGAGTCAGATCAGAGACAGATCAGAGTCAGATCAGAGACAGATCAGAGTCAGATCAGAGACAGATCAGAGTCAGATCAGAGACAGATCAGAGTCAGATCAGAGACAGATCAGAGT
>NW_013955600.1:6650-7157 GCF_001266775.1 Austrofundulus limnaeus
TTATTAATCTTGTTTCCTTGTTTTATTTCTGTTTGTGGTTTATTTTAATGCTGGAGATGTTTTTATTTATTTATTATCCATTGTTTCTGACTGCAGGTTGTCATTTTGCCTCGACATTTGTCCCCATCAGGAACTTGTCTTCACCTGAACGTAGTAGGTTCCTTTGGACTGAGCGTACATCATCAGGAAACAATAATCCAGGTTCTGCTTCGTCCTCCACCTGAGGAAGAGGAGGAGACATCTGTTATCAGCAGGAAGAAGACATTTAGTCTGGACGTCCAAACATCAGGACAGGATCTGTCTCCTTCCAGTGAGACAGCAGCTGATGCAACAAATCAAAGCAGATTAAGCTCATGTGAGGCGTTTAATCAGATTAGAGACACGTTGGCTCGCAGCTCCCAGCACACACCATGATGATGATGATGATGATGATGATGATGATGATGATGATGATGATGATGATGACCAGACAGCAGCTCATTTAGACACAACCTGTTTGATATCAGC
>NW_013955601.1:0-649 GCF_001266775.1 Austrofundulus limnaeus
ACGCCCGTCTATAGTTTCCACTACGTTTCCCTACGTTTGCCCAACCACGACGCGAAGCACTGGGCCCACGGCGGCTCGAGCAACAGACGCCCGTCTATAGTTTCCACTACGTTTCCCTACGTTTGCCCAACCACGACGCGAAGCACGGGGCCCACGGTGGCTCGAGCAACAGACGCCCGTCTATAGTTTCCACTACGTTTCCCTACGTTTGCCCAACCACGACGAGAAGCACGGGGCCCATGGCGGCACGAGCAACAGACGCCCGTCTATAATTTCCCGACCACGTCTCCAACAGCAGAAGCGCATCTGTATTCCCCCACCCCCCTACGTTTGCCCAACCACGACGCGAAGCACGGGGCCCACAGCGGCCCGAGAAACAGACGCCCGTCTATAATTTCCCGACCATGTCTCCAACAGCAGAAGCGCATCTGTATTTGCCCCACCATGTTTGCCTGACCACGACGCAAAGCACAGGGCCCACGGCGGCTGAGGCAATAGACGCCCATCTATAATTTCCCGACCACGTCTCCAACAGCAGAAGCGCATCTGTATTTGCCCCACCATGTTTGCCTGACCACGACGCAAAGCACAGGGCCCACGGCGGCTGAGGCAATAGACGCCCATCTATAATTTCCCGACCACGTCTCCA
>NW_013955601.1:1488-1988 GCF_001266775.1 Austrofundulus limnaeus
AGCAGAAGCACATCTGTATTCCCCCACCCCCCTACGTTTGCCCAACCACGACGCGAAGCACGGGGCCCACAGCGGCCCGAGAAACAGACACCCGGATATAGTTTCCCCTACGTTTCCCTACGTTTGCCCAACCACGACGCGAAGCACGGGGCCCACGGCGGCTCGAGCAACAGACCCCCGTCTATAATTTCCCGACCACGTCTCCAACAGCAGAAGCGCATCAGTATTTGCCCCCCCACGTTTGCCCGACCACGATGAGAAGCACGTGGCCCACGACGGCTCGAGCAACAGACACCCGTCTATAATTTCCCGACCACGTCTCCAACAGCAGAAGCGCATCTGTACCCCCCCCAAGTATGCCCGACCACGACGTGAAGCTCGGGGCCCACTGCGGCTCGAGCAACAGACGCCCATCTATAATTTCCCGACCACGACTCCAAAAGCAGAAGCGCATCTGTATTCCCCCCCCCAACGTTTGACCGACCACGACGCGAAGCACG
>NW_013955601.1:2988-3720 GCF_001266775.1 Austrofundulus limnaeus
GAAGCACGTGGCCCACGACGGCTCGAGCAACAGACACCCGTCTATAATTTCCCGACCACGTCTCCAACAGCAGAAGCGCATCTGTACCCCCCCCAAGTATGCCCGACCACGACGTGAAGCTCGGGGCCCACTGCGGCTCGAGCAACAGACGCCCATCTATAATTTCCCGACCACGACTCCAAAAGCAGAAGCGCATCTGTATTCCCCCCCCCAACGTTTGACCGACCACGACGCGAAGCACGTTGCCCACGGCGGCTCAAGCAACAGACGCCCGTCTATAGTTTCCCCTACGTTTCCCTACGTTTGCCCGACCACGACGCGAAGCACGGTGCCCACGGCGGCTCGAGCAAGAGACGCCTGTATATAATTTCCCGACCACATCTCCAACAGCAGAAGCGCATCTGTACCCCCCCCAAGTATGCCCGACCACGACGTGAAGCACGGGGCCCACTGCGGCTCGAGCAAAAGACGCCCATCTATAATTTCCCGACCACATCTCCTACAGCATAAACGCATCTGTATTTGCCCCCCTACGTTTTCCCGACCACGACGCGAAGCACGGGGCCCACGGCGGCTCAAGCAACAGACGCCCGTCTATAGTTTCCCCTACGTTTCCCTACGTTTGCCCGACCACGACGCGAAGCACGGTGCCCACGGCGGCTCGAGCAAGAGACGCCTGTATATAATTTCCCGACCACATCTCCAACAGCAGAAGCGCATCTGTATTCCCCC
>NW_013955601.1:5750-6228 GCF_001266775.1 Austrofundulus limnaeus
TAAACGCATCTGTATTTGCCCCCCTACGTTTTCCCGACCACGACGCGAAGCACGGGGCCCACGGCGGCTCGAGAAACAGACGCCCATCTATAATTTCCCGACCACATCTCCTACAGCATAAACGCATCTGTATTTGCCCCCCTACGTTTTCCCGACCACGACGCGAAGCACGGGGCCAACGGTGGCTCGAGCAACAGACGCCTGTTTATAATATCCCGACCACGTCTCCAACAGCAGAAGCGCATCTGTATTCCCCCTCCCTACTTTTACTCGACCACAACTTGAAGCACGGGGACCACGGCGGCTCGAGCAACAGACGCACGTCTTTAGTTTCCCCTACGTTTCCTTATGTTTGCCCAACCACGACGCGAAGCACGAGGCCCACGGCGGCTCGAGCAACAGATGCCCGTTTATAATTTCCCGACCACGTCTCCAACAGCAGAAGCGCATCTGTACCCCCCCCCACGTTTGACCGACC
>NW_013955601.1:11438-12766 GCF_001266775.1 Austrofundulus limnaeus
GCACGGGGCCCACGGCAGCTCGAGCAATAGACGCCCGTCTAAAATTTCACGACCACGTCTCCAACAGCAGAAGCGCATCTTACGCTCGCCCACCCTTCTTTTGCCCGACCATGACGCGACGAACGGGGCCCGAGCCGGCTCTGTGTGGCCGGACCCCGAGCCCATACTGAAACCCATCAAGTGTAAGCAGAAAGAACGCGTCCTCGGTCACATGTTTATGCGCGACGGGAAACGCGATCCTCTGGARTGTTACATACCACCGACGACAATATGGCATCGTGTTGCGTCTAGCGATTGGACGTACGCAAAAGCATTGGAGGAATCTTATCACGATTGGGCCGTCGCGTATCCCATAACCGACGATAGTATCGGACGCGTGGGTTCGTCGCATATCTCCCCCAACGACGACAGTCGCGAGATCACATGGCACTTTAACAAATCCGTTGATCGGGTTCGACGACCGCAATCACAAACGCTCGATCATTCGCCTCGATTCCGCGCTGGCCAGAGCGCGCGACGACCGCCGCATGTGGAACGGTTTTGACGCGTTATGCTCACGCGTGCTGTGTGGCAAAGACGAGAAGATGTGGACGAGGGGTCTGTGCTAGGTGATCAACGAACACGTTGACGCGTTCGATGCGATGTCTACCGCTCCCATTTCGCAGTTGATTACGATCGCGCGTGCGGGACAGTGGTGGGCACGCAAAAAACCCAGCACCGCTACGGCGGACGTCTCATCGTACGACAACACGGACCACTACGGTTTCTTCGAAGTGTGTTATCCCTGCTACTTCATACACGCCCTTGCCACCGTTATGCTTTTAGAATGCGTGCACGACGACGTTCCACGGTGACACGACTCAAATTCAGATGGGAGTCCGGCGCTAAAGACTGGACCAACGCACCACAGTGCGACGATACCGCCGGTAAACAAAACACGACGACCACGCGACGCGYCGAACCCTCCGCGTGGAAACGATGCGAAGACGACAACAGGCTGATAGTGAAACGGTTTCGGTTTTGGGAAACGGTCGACAAAAAAACATCTTACGGTCTTTTACTCGATGCGACTCTTATTGACGATAAGTACGACGTGGTCCGGTTGAGTTCACAGTGGCAAGAACGCGACGGGACCACTGCGTCGTTGGTACTAAACGACAAATTGGAACTTCGGATGGTGTACGACAATGCCACGTCACGGTCGCATATATTTTTTAAACCAGACGCCCGTCTATAGTTTCCCCTATGTTTCCATACGTTTGCCCGACCACGACGCGAAGCACGAGGCCCACGGCGGCTCGAGCTACAGATGCTCGTCTATAATTTCC
>NW_013955601.1:13766-14227 GCF_001266775.1 Austrofundulus limnaeus
AGAAGAAGAAGAAGAAGAACCCTCGCCGGTGTCATGAGACTGCGTGGGTTTTAGATCGAATCGCAAACCTTCTGTACGAAAAAGTCCATCGCTGTTGATCACATCCAGCAACGCACTTTTACTGTTGGTGTAATACAACAATAGGGTTAGTGAGTCGAGTGAAGAGTGTGCACACGGCCTGTATCTTTTATACACAGAGACACCACCCCGACCGACCATGAACAGCCTGAGGTGTATTTCTGAACCGACCGACACCGAAGCACGGGCCCCACCAAACCTCCAGCCAGAGCTGCCCATCTATAATTACTCGACCACATCTCCAGCTCAAACGGCTGCACACACACACACGCACGCATCTATATTTGTTCTGCAACGGCTATGGCTCAGCTGCCTGTCTATGACACCCCAAGCTGTCTATAATTACCCGACCACATCTCCAGCTCAAACGGCTGCACACACAC
>NW_013955602.1:0-858 GCF_001266775.1 Austrofundulus limnaeus
GGGAGAACCAGTTAAAGTCTGGTGGTTTTAAAAAGGGAGAACCAGTTAAATTCTGGTGGTTTTAAGTAACTGAGAACCAGTTAACGTCTGGTGGTTTTAAAAAGGGGAACCAGTTAAAGTCTAGTGGTTTTAAGTAAGTGAGAACCAGTTAAAGTCTGGTGGTTTTAAAAAGGCAGAACCAGTTAAAATCTGGTGGTTTTAAATAAGTGCGAAACAGTTAAAGTCTGGTGGTTTAAAAAAGGGAGAACCAGTTAAAGTCTGGTGGTTTTAATTGAGTGAGAACAAATTAAAGTCTAGTTGCTTAAAATAAGTGAGAACCAGTTAAAGTCTGGTGGTTTTAAAAAGTGAGAACCAGTTAAAATTTGGTGGTTTTAAAAAGGGAGAACCAGTTAAAGTCTGGTGATTTTAAAAAGGGAGAACCAGTTAAAGTCTGGTTGCTTAAAATAAGAGAGAACCAGTTAAAGTCTGGTGGTTTTAAATAAGTGAGAACCAGTTAAAGTCTGGTGGTTCTAAAAAGGGAGAACCAGTTAAAGTCTGGTGGTTTTAAAAAGGGAGAACCAGTTAAAGTCTAGTTGCTTAAAATAAGTGAGAACCAGTTAATGTCTGGTGGTTTTAAATAAGTGAGAACCAGTTAAAGTCTGGTGGTTTAAAAAAGGGAGAACCAGTTAAAGTCTGGTGGATTTAAAAAGAGAAAACCAGTTAAAATCTGGTGGTTTTAAATAAGTGAGAACCAGTTAAAGTCTGGTGGTTTAAAAAAGGGAGAACCAGTTAAAGTCAAGTGGATTTAAAAAGAGAAAACCAGTTAAAGTCTGGTGGTTTTAAAAAGGGAGAACCAGTTAAAGTCTGGTGGTTTTAAAA
>NW_013955602.1:1858-2068 GCF_001266775.1 Austrofundulus limnaeus
AACCAGTTAAAGTCTGGTGGTTTTAAAAAGGGAGAACCAGTTAAAGTCTGGTGGATTTAAAAAGAGAAAACCAGTTAAAGTCTGGTGGTTTTAAATAGGGGGAACGAGTTAAAGTCTAGTGGTTTCAAGTGAGTGAGAACCAGTTAAAGTCTGGTGGTTTTAAAAAGGGGCAACCAGTTAAAGTCTGGTGGTTTTAAGTAAGTGAGAACC
>NW_013955602.1:2728-3391 GCF_001266775.1 Austrofundulus limnaeus
CCAGTTAAAGTCTGGTGGTTTTAAAAAGGGAGAACCAGTTAAAGTCTGGTGGTTTTAAAAAGGGAGAACCAGTTAAAGTCTGGTGGTTTTAAAAAGGGAGAACCAGTTAATGTCTGGTGGTTTTAAAAAGGAACAACCAGTTAAAGTCTTTTAGTTTTAAATAAGTGAGAACCAGTAAAAAGTCTGGTGGTTTTAAAAAGGGAGAACCAGTTAAAGTCTGGTAGTTTTAAATAAGTGAAAACCAGTAAAAAGTCTGGTGGTTTTAAAAAGGGAGAACCAGTTAAAGTCTGGTGGTTTTAAAAAGGGAGAACCAGTTAAAGTCTTTTAGTTTTAAATAAGTGAGAACCAGTAAAAAGTCTGGTGGTTTTAAAAAGGGAGAACCAGTTAAAGTCTGGTAGTTTTAAATAAGTGAAAACCAGTAAAAAGTCTGGTGGTTTTAAAAAGGGAGAACCAGTTAAAGTCTGGTGGTTTTAAAAAGGGAGAACCAGTTAAAGTCTGGTGGTTTTAAAAAGGGAGAACCAGCTAAAGTCTAGTGGTTTTAAATAAGTGAGAACAAATTAAAGTCTGGTTGCTTAAAATAAGTGAGAACAAATTAAAGTCTGGTGGTTTTAAAAAGGGAGAACCAGTTAAAGTCTGGTGGTTTTAAAAAGGGAGAACCAGTTA
>NW_013955602.1:4328-4583 GCF_001266775.1 Austrofundulus limnaeus
GTGAGAACCAGTTAAAGTCTGGTGGTTTTAAAAAGGGAGAACCAGTTAAAGTCTGGTGGTTTTAAAAATGGAGAACCAGTTAAAGTCTGGTGGTTTTAAAAAGGGTGAACCAGTTAATGTCTGGTAGTTTTAAATAAGTGAGAACCAGTTAAAGTCTGGTGGTTTTAAAAAGGGAGAACCAGTTAAATTCTGGTGGTTTTAAAAAGGGAGAACCAGTTAAAGTCTGGTCGTTTTAAATAAATGAGAACCAGTTAA
>NW_013955602.1:5410-6267 GCF_001266775.1 Austrofundulus limnaeus
TGGTTTTAAGGAAGTGAGAACCAGTTAAAGTCTGGTGGTTTTAAAAAGGGAGAACCAGTTAATGTCTGGTAGTTTTAAATAAGTGAGACCCAGGTAAAATCTGGTGGTTTTAAAAAGGGAGACCCAGTTAAACTCTGGTGGTTTTAAGTAAGTGAGAACCAGTTAAAGTCTGGTGGTTTTAAAAAGGGAGAACCAGTTAAAGTCTGGTAGTTTTAAAAAGGGAGAACATGTTAATGTATGGTCGTTTTAAATAAATGAGAACCAGTTAAAGTCTGGCATTTTAAAAAGGGAGAACCAGTTAAAGTCTGGAGGTTTTAAAAAGGGAGAACCAGTTAAAGTCTAGTGGTTTTAAGTAAGTGAGAACCAGTTAAAGTCTGGTGGTTTTAAAAAGGGAGAACATGTTAATGTATGGTCGTTTTAAATAAATGAGAACCAGTTAAAGTCTGGCATTTTAAAAAGGGAGAACCAGTTAAAGTCTAGTGGTTTTAAGTAAGTAGTCTAGTGGTTTCAAGTAAGTGAGAACCAGTTAAAGTCTGGTGGTTTTAAAAAGGGAGAACCAGTTAACGTCTGGTGGTTTTAAAAAGAGAAAACCAGATAAAGTCTGGTGGTTTTAAAAAGGGGGAACCAGTTAAAGTCTAGTGGTTTTAAGTAAGTGAGAACCAGTTAAAATCTGGTGGTTTTAAAAAGAGAAAACCAGTTATAGTCTGGTGGTTTTAAAAAGGGGGAACCAGTTAAAGTCTAGTGGTTTTACGTAAGTGAGAACCAGTTAAATTCCGGTGGTTTTAAAAAGGGAGAACCAGTTAAAGTCTAGTGGTTTTACGTAAGTGAGAACCAGTTAAAGTCCGGTGGTTTTGAAA
>NW_013955602.1:8685-9157 GCF_001266775.1 Austrofundulus limnaeus
CCGCATTAGAGAGGGGGATGAGTGGAAGACGGCGTTTAAAACACCATTAGGCCATTTTGAATATCTAGTCATGCCATTTGGCCTTACTAACGCACCCGCCGTCTTCCAAGCCCTTATCAATGATGTTCTCAGAGACTTTCTATATGATTTTGTTTTCGTTTATTTGGATGATATTCTCATTTACTCCCGCGACCAGACTCAACATGTGGAACATGTCAGACTAGTTCTCCAAAGACTATATGAGAACCAGTTGTTCGTAAAAGCAGAGAAATGCGAGTTCCACGTTTCATCAGTCCCCTTTTTGGGTTTCATTTTTGAAAGAGGTCAGTTCCGGACAGATCCTGAGAAAGTCTCTGCAGTTGCTGATTGGCCCACACCCACCGACCGTAAGCAGTTACAGCGGTTCCTGGGGTTCGCCAACTTCTACCGGAGATTCATCCGAAACTACAGTCAAGTCGCCGCACCTTTAACT
>NW_013955602.1:10065-10495 GCF_001266775.1 Austrofundulus limnaeus
GCTATAATCTGCTGAAGGACTGCTATAATCCGCTGAAGGACTGCTATAATCTGCTGAAGGACTGCTATAATCTGCTGAAGGACTGCTATAATCTACTGAAGGACTTTTATAATCTGCTGAATGACTGTTATAATCTGCTGAAGGACTGTTATAATCTGCTGAAGGACTGTTATAATCTACTGAAGGACTTTTATAATCTGCTGAATGACTGCTATAATCTGCTGAAGGACTGTTATAATCTGCTGAAGGACTGTTATAATCTACTGAAGGACTGTTATAATCTGCTGAAGGACTGCTATAATCTGCTGAAGGACTGTTATAATCTGCTGAATGACTGTTATAATCTGCTGAAGGACGGTTATAATCTGCTGAAGGACTGCTATAATCTACTGAAGGACTTTTATAATCTGCTGAATGACTGTTATAATCT
>NW_013955602.1:11495-11760 GCF_001266775.1 Austrofundulus limnaeus
CTATCCAGCTATTTTGAATTGGAACGTGGTACGAGACAGGGGTGCCCACTCTCTCCACTCATTCGCAATCGCGATTGAACCACTTGCAGTGGTTTTACAGAACAACCCTAAGATTAAAGGTATCAAATGGTTTGGCACTGAACATAAAGTTTCCTTATACGCTGATGCTACTCTTCTTTGTTTTTCAGATCCCTTGTCTAGTATTCCTGAGTTACTTCTTTTACTTCAGAAGTTTGGAAACATATCTGGTTATAAGGTTAACCTT
>NW_013955603.1:0-554 GCF_001266775.1 Austrofundulus limnaeus
GCCATCATGATGGCAGGCTGAGCTACAACCATCTCACGGCGTTTGCTCCCGTTTTTCAGGTGGGGTATGGTGACGTAACGAGTAATGTTGAGCCAAAAAAAAAAAAAAAGGCCCTGGTTATATGTGTTTTTGTTTTTGATTATTTATTTCTATATTAGTCATTGAAAACACGGCTCTGGTTGTGTTTTTGTTTGCATTTAGTAGAATGGCTGTGTCAAAGGAGACGGGTGATGATAATAAAAACGAGTGAATCTTTTTTTTTTTTTTTTTTGTTTTTTTTTTTTTTTTGGTTTTTTTTTTTTTTTTGGCAAGACAAAAATAAAAAACACCAAACGCAGCAAAAGTACCAAAGCGTGTATCGGACCATTCAGCAGCATGACACCTAAGATAGGGCAAGATGACAAATGATTGTAAGCTAATGTTATCTAGTTGTTGCTAGGTGACTTTTTCGTTAAGTGGCACTCATTGAAAAAGAAAGCAAAAAACTTAAAGTTAAGTTAAAAAGTTAATCTCATCTGTCAGGCAAATGCACCACCGGTCAATCTTCTGTGAGT
>NW_013955603.1:1554-2281 GCF_001266775.1 Austrofundulus limnaeus
GTCCAGCGCAACACTACATCTCAGTCCCGGAGAGCCTCCACCAGCAAAACCTATCAAGATAGTCTAAAGAGAAAGAGAGCGGTTCCCTGCACTGATAAGCAGCTGACTGGTGAGGAATGTCATGAAGCGATATCCTTTTTGAAACATTCAACTGATGAATCTGCAATCAAAGAGAAAATGAGGGCCACATTTCAGTACCGCCAAACACTGGTTCATGATCAACAGAGCTTTTCAACAGTCTTGGATGCTTTCCCACGATTCCTCAACATCACTGGCTTGGTAAGAAAGACAACTTCTTTTTGTTAAGTGAATTGTCACTTAAAGATTACACTTAACCTGATAAAATGCATGTTCTTCTGTAGATTGACCAAGACTTCACCATGATGTTTGGAGAGGAGGTGTCATGCAGATTTTTGTCAAAATGGTCTACTTTCTTTAAACCTAAGATCTTGACAGAGTGCAGAAAACTAACTTCTAATGAACATATTGAAGAGGTCTTGTCTGCACAGGACAACACAGGTGGGTCTATTTATTTTAGCTCACTGTTCTTTAAAGTATCTCAATTTTGGATGTGAATGTGACTATTTATACTGTTTTCCCCCTAGGTTGGGACAGTGACCTGTCAAGCATTCTACTGCTGGTTCATTTGCTTCCTCAGCGCTGCGGCTTCTGAATAAATGAAAATGATTTAACACAGTTGTTTATACTTTTAGCAGCTCTTTTTATC
>NW_013955603.1:2607-3382 GCF_001266775.1 Austrofundulus limnaeus
GAAATAAAATGTACTTTTACAGGTTTACTTAAAATATTGAAGAACAAGCTTTGCAAATTTTTCCATTGCTCTGGATGTAATTTTTTTCAGTCATTCAAAAGCTAAATCTTCCACTTGAGGCTGAGCTACACTTGACAGATGAAACAGGAACAGAAGTTGATGCAGATGTGTTTGAAGAGCTTTTGCAAGCAGGGAACCTTACTTTTATAGTGACAACTGAAAAGTCAACAGGTGAGACTACACCTTGTTTGGGAAGGAGTAGGTCATAATTAGGATTTAGGTAGACTGATTTCTCTCCCCCCCCCACCCATTTTTTTTGTATTACCTGTTTCAAGTTGTGCTTCACCATGATTTATCATCTACTTCATTGGAGTCAACCTCGTCAGACATCTCATCAGTAACAGTTTCTGGAGATACCTCACTATCATCTGATTCATCTGATGATACAGTGATTGTTCACACGAACGGAGGGACAAGAACCCATGCCGAACAGGATGCGGCAAAAGAGGTAAGCCGCTTATTAAACCATGGGTTGATTGCAGAATGTGATGATGAAGATGGATATAATCTCATACATTCTGGTGCTTAATGTTGTAGATGGTGAGAAATGCTCTCCAGGCTAAATCGAGTGGACAGATTATTTTGGATGAATATGATAAAATGAGAACATTGACAGATAGCTCAAGAAGACGGTTGGTAAACCTTCTTGTGGCCAACATGGTTGAAATTCATGGGTAAGTCTTGTTCTTACACTAAAAATTGTTCATTTTAGGAC
>NW_013955603.1:4299-5089 GCF_001266775.1 Austrofundulus limnaeus
GGAAAAAATAGACCAAGTGGGTTGAAAATGGATGAGGCTACCAAGGATCTTGGGTTAAATGCAATTCAGTCTTGGTGACTTGTGAGAAATACACCTCTTATTTTTGGTGATGTACTGGAAAGAAATAACTGTTACTGGAATCTGCTCCTCCTCTTGATTCAGATTGTGAATATTGTCTTTTCACCCATTATAACTAATGGTATGACTTACTATTTGAAGCACTTGATTAAGGACCACCACAAGCTATTCAGATCTTTGTTTTCACAGAAAAGATTGATTCCAAAGCATCATTTCATGCTACATTATCCACGATGTATTAGAAAAATAGGTCCACTCTTTCATGTATGGTGCATGAGGTTTGAGGCCAAACATAACTTTTTTAAAAGATCAGTTAAAAATGTCAAAAATATCACAAAATCATTGGTGAAGCAACACCAGAGACAGTTGGCTTACCACTGGGAGAATTTTGATTTTCAGCGATTTGAGTTTGGTCCAGTGAAGAAAGAAATTATTGATAGCTTGGAGGGAGGTGAGGTTTTAAGTTCTTTTTTAAATGTAAACACACATTGTGAAGTGTCCTTCACTAATTGGGTGAAGAACTATGGAACGGAATATCAGATCAGTATGTTTGTTTGTACTGGAACAAATGCAGAAATTCCTGTTTTCAGAAAGATCACCAACATCATTGTACATGATGAGCAAGCTTTCATTTTGACTTGCAGAGTGGATACTCTTTATTTTGATTAGGGGTGTCCCGATCCGATATCAATATCGGATATCGGTCCGATAT
>NW_013955603.1:6446-6837 GCF_001266775.1 Austrofundulus limnaeus
CCTTCAAACTGCATAGAGCTCGCACTGGAACACCTCCATAATTTACCCAGTGCTTTGCAGTGTACATAATACGGTGTTGTGCATGCAACAATACATTGTTTAAAATGTATAAAAACTAAGCAACCTACAGACTTGTTTTAATAGATGAAGTAAATGTTTATCAAACAATTTCTAATATTACAACTACGCAAGGTTCTCTTTAAACACTGAGAGAATTGTTATAGTTATGGTTTTTGGGTTTTTTGTAATTTATAGCCACCATGGGCATCTGGTTAGAGATGACTGAACACACGTAGCTCCTTTTTAACTCTTTATTTCTTCACTGACTGGTGATGCAGAATACATATGGGTGGTCTACAACCAAAAGAAAATAAACTCAACACAAATACTT
>NW_013955603.1:7837-8691 GCF_001266775.1 Austrofundulus limnaeus
CTTCAAAGCACACTTCACCTTCAGTGTCAACTACCATGAATCCCTCTACAACTTTTATACGTTCATCCAAACCACAGTTTTTAACATTGATGTTGGAAGTACCAAGGAAAGTCCCAGAGTCAAGGAACTAAGAGCAAGATTTTTGCACGACGCTTGAGGTGATAAACCTCTTTGGATTCAAATGTTTCTTTGTTATATCTGTAAAGCACACCACAAAAGTTCTGCATTGCTTTGTCAGCATTTGAGACTCAACCGTGGTCTATATCCTGGAAAGACATTACGTTTGAAATGTGGACAGTTGGGATGTTGTTTATCATTTTGCACCTATTCAGGTTTTAAAAAGCATCTTGTTCGTTTCCATAGAGATGCTGTTATGACTAATACAACTGACACCATGGACACTCAGAATGAAGTTGGTGAGCCCACAACTTCACAGACAATCAATACAGACTCTCCAATAAGAAATTCACAGGCAGTTGCTACAAACTCTCCAATAATTCCTCAGCTATCTGTTGATGATAGTCATATGTTAAACATGTGTTCTTCCGTTGTAGCACAGTTACAAGCATCTGGTGTTGCTGAAAGCACAGTCCAAGCAATGGTGGGATCCATGGAGGAACTTGTAAATGACATTCATAGGCAAGCGAGAGAGTGTCCTTCACTAATTGGGTGAAGAACTATGGAACGGAATATCAGATCGGTATGTTTGTTTGTACTGGAACAAATGCAGAAATTCCTGTTTTCAGAAAGATCACCAACATCATTGTACATGATGAGCAAGCTTTCATTTTGACTTGCAGAGTGGATACTCTTTATTTTGATGATCATTTCAATGCATACAGTATTCATGAGAG
>NW_013955604.1:0-1046 GCF_001266775.1 Austrofundulus limnaeus
TCTGCTTCTCTCTGAGACACAGGTAACAACACAAATCTGCTTCTCTCTGAGACACAGGTAACAACACAAATCTGCTTCTCTTTATGACAGATCAAACAAAGCAAACAACCAGAGCGCTCGGCTCAGGATTCCCACTGAAGATCTAAACCATCGATCGGCACCAGAACCTTTATCCAACAGAGTTTTTAAATAAATGTTTCACAAAGACGCCCTGAGCACGGCCAACACAACACACTGCATCCCTCTGGGTCTAAGCTGGGATGAAGCAGAAAGGAAGCAGCTCTTACCTCGATGAGGAAGTCCCCCGTCCTTAGCCCTGCCTGCCAGGCCACGCCCCCCTCATCCACAGACTCCAGGTACTGCAGCGCCGGGAAGGCCGGGGTGGGCGTGAACTCCTCGATGGGCGTGTCGGCTGCAGCACACAGGTGGGCAACATGTTATTTAGTGTAACAGTGGGACGTGACAACACCACGATGACATCATCACTAATAACAATAAATATGTGTTTATGCAGGATGTGAACAGGCTGCAGCTAATTACTGAACCAAGGTGTTCATCTACGTTCCCCTCGTTCCAATCTCACTGCGAAAAAACACTGTTGATGGTGTTCAGAGACCAGTTGAACAAATCCGTGCTTCATTTTGTTTTCAGATGATAGGTAGAAGAAGAAAGGTAAAGCAGGGAAGGAGGGACAGGTTCAGGAGAGAAAACAAAAAGTGTCTGACTCCTCTGAAGGCCAAGCAGAAGAAAAAGGCAACATTTTTATCTTTGTTTAATTTGAGTTTGACAGACGGGGTACTAGTGGTACGACAAAAAGGCTCAGGAGCTACACAAGTCTAACAAGGATGTGAACCACTGATCTTACCTAGTTACCTAATTTCCCTCTGGGATCAATAAAGTTTTTTTGAATTTGAATTGAATTGAAGCACTGATCTAAAATCCTGAAACGTTCCAGCACTTTCAGGACCTTGGACAGTTCCTTCAGCCTTTCACTCTGGCTACGTTTACATGGACACAAGTAACTGGATTAAATGGCCATTCAGAAT
>NW_013955604.1:1871-2485 GCF_001266775.1 Austrofundulus limnaeus
AGCCTCAGCTGTGGACCAATGAGAAGAGCCTCAGCTGTGGACCAATGAGAAGCAGCCTCAGCTGTGGACCAATGAGAAAAGCCTCAGCTGTGGATCAATGAGACGCAGCCTCAGCTGTGGACCAATGAGAAGCAGCCTCAGCTGTGGACCAATGAGAAGAGACTCAGCTGTGGACCAATGAGAAGAGCCTCAGCTGTGGACCAATGAGAAGCAGCCTCAGCTGTGGACCAATGAGAAGNAGACGCAGCTCAGCTGTGGACCAATGAGACGCAGCTCAGCTGTGGACCAATGAGACGCAGCCTCAGCTGTGGACCAATGAGACGCAGCCTCAGCTGTGGAATGGAACGTGGATTATGACACAGTCAGAACCTGATAAAAACCAATGCTGCAGCTAAAACTGCTATTTTTAGAGCAGATCTCACAGCTGGTGAAACCTCAACCTGCCTGAATGTGACACAACTGATGATGAGGAGGAGGAAGGTGGGCTGGGACCTGTCAGACTGGAGCCACTGGATCCAGAGGATCCAGAACTGAGAGGATCCTCTGGATCCACTGGATCCAGAGGATCCTGGGGGATCAGCTGACAGCAGCACTCAGGGGAGGTCACAGTAAAG
>NW_013955604.1:2495-2981 GCF_001266775.1 Austrofundulus limnaeus
CTCAGCTGTGGACCAATGAGAAGAGCCTCAGCTGTGGACCAATGAGAAGAGCCTCAGCTGTGGACCAATGAGAAGAGCCTCAGCTGTGGACCAATGAGAAGAGCCTCAGCTGTGGACCAATGAGAGGCAGCCTCAGCTGTGGACAAATGAGACGCAGCCTGAGCTGTGGACCAATGAGACGCAGCCTCAGCTGTGGACCAATGAGACGCAGCCTCAGCTGTGGACCAATGAGAAGCAGCATCAGCTGTGGACCAATGAGAAGCAGCCTCAGCTGTGGACCAATGAGAAGCAGCCTCAGCTGTGGACCAATGAGAAGAAACTCAGCTGTGGACCAATGAGAAGCAGCCTCAGCTGTGGACCAATGAGAAGAGCCTAAGCTGTGGACCAATGAGAAGCAGCCTCAGCTGTGGACCAATGAGACGCAGCCTCAGCTGTGGACCAATGAGACGCAGCCTCAGCTGTGGACCAATGAGAAGCAGCATCAGC
>NW_013955604.1:3702-4671 GCF_001266775.1 Austrofundulus limnaeus
ATTTTACATAATGTTTATCATTAACAGGAAAATAGTGGAAAATAACTAAGCTGTACAAATCTTGTTTAAATCAAATGTGTTTGCAGGGAACTACTTTTTCTTCCGCTTGGATAATCAGCACAGTTCTGCCAGTCACTCAGTCTAGATGTATGGCAGGTCATTTTAGCATAAAATCTGCTTCATCTGACTGTAAGTACATTTCTAGATGAGGGGTTGCCAAAAACATTTTCATGCCATGTCCCCCCAAACAGCAGTAGTTCTGGTCAGATACCTTCTTGCAAAACCCAAAAACAATGCTACAAAATATACAAAGTAAAACTTTTAGATTTTTTTTTTCACTTTTGCTCACTATTCAAAAATTATTATATTTATTTAGAATAAGAATCTTAAATTGTGCTAAACAAATATAGGGTTAGAGTTAGAAAGACTTTTAAATTAATAAATGTAGTACTATGTCATGTTTTATTTATAAAGTGATTGTTTGAAAAACTCTACTTTTTAAGATTTACCAGGTACGTTATGTGTGTTATCACAAAGTATCAGTATCGCCGATACCAGATTTTACTCAGTATCAGTATCAGAAAGAAAATAGGCAGTATGAAACATCACTAATCCATCCATCCATTTTCTGAACAGCTTCTTCCTTTCAGGGTCCCGTGGGTCACTGGGGTCTTATGAAAACAGGAAGACAGGCAAAAACAGCCTCAGCTGTGGACCAATGAGAAGAGCCTAAGCTGTGGACCAATGAGAAGCAGCCTCAGCTGTGGACCAATGAGAAGCAGCCTCAGCTGTGGACCAATGAGAGGCAGCCTCAGCTGTGGACCAATGAGAAGCAGCCTCAGCTGTGGACCAATGAGAAGCAGCCTCAGCTGTGGACCAATGAGAAGCAGCCTCAGCTGTGGACCAATGAGAAGCAGCCTCAGCTGTGGACCAATGAGAAGCAGCCTCAGCTGTGGAATGGAAGGTGGA
>NW_013955604.1:5671-6633 GCF_001266775.1 Austrofundulus limnaeus
GACCCCACCCCACCCCACCGCCGCGGCCGGCCGCCTCTCTGGTTCTCTCAGGCGGGGTGACAGCGGTCCCGGCCGCCCGGCGGCAGCATCCCTCCAGGAACCAGACGAGCCCCGCCGCGAAGAAAATAACAATAATGAAAAAAACGAACTAAATGTGGTAAAAAAAAGAACCGTGGGAGACCCCCCCCGCAGCCCCCGCCGCCGCCGCCGCTGCGCTCACGGCCGCCGCTCCTCCAGCTGCTGCCGCTGCGGAGGTTCGGAGCGGCGGTTCGGCCGAACTGCGCCGGAGAGACGCGACATCCGAGCGGCTAACGGCTCATGATGAGACGGGAGGGAGGCTGGAGCTGGAGCCGAGAGGGAGAGCAGGAGGGAGGGGGGACGTCTAGGTGAGCTGACAGCGACGTGAAACCACGGCAACCGAACCGAACCGAACCGAACCGCCCGAGGCGCGCGATACTGGAGAGAGGAGGGAGCGGGTGGGCGGCAGACTCCCTGATTGATGGACCAGACAGACCAGAAACTGATCCGGTTCCGCCTGCTCCTGTCTGTGTTAGCAAAATATCTCAGGAACCACTGAGGCAGCACCTTTAGAAGTCTGCAGGTGAGTCTGTCTGCAGGTGAGTCTGCAGGTGAGTCTGTCTGCAGGTGAGTCTGTCTGCAGGTGAGTCTGTCTGCAGGTGAGTCTGTCTGCAGGTGAGTCTGCAGGTGAGTCTGCAGGTGAATCTGTCTGCAGGTGAATCTGTCTGCAGGTGAATCTGTCTGCAGGTGAATCTGTCTGCAGGTGAGTCTGTCTGCAGGTGAGTCTGTCTGCAGGTGAGTCTGTCTGCAGGTGAGTCTGCAGGTGAGTCTGCAGGTGAGTCTGTCTGCAGGTGAGTCTGTCTGCAGGTGAGTCTGCAGGTGAGTCTGCAGGTGAGTCTGCAGGTGAATCTGTCTGCAGGTGAGTCTGTCTGCAGGTGAGTCTG
>NW_013955605.1:0-345 GCF_001266775.1 Austrofundulus limnaeus
AAGTCTTCCTCACCTGGTATATGTTTTTACAGACCATAGAAAGTCTTCCTCACCTGGTATATGTTTTTACAGACCATAGAAAGTCTTCTTCACCTGGTATATGTTTTTACAGACCATAGAAAGTCTTCCTCACCTGGTATATGTTTTTATAGACCATAGAAAGAGTCTTCCTCACCTAATATATGTTTTTACAGACCATAGAAAGAGTCTTCCTCACCTGGTATATGTTTTTATAGGCTATAGAAAGAGTCTTCCTCATCTGGTATATGTTTTTACAGACCATAGAAAGTCTTCCTCACCTGGTATATGTTTTTACAGACCATAGAAAGTCTTCCTCACCTGGTA
>NW_013955605.1:2492-3317 GCF_001266775.1 Austrofundulus limnaeus
TCATTATACACATTTATTTTGTCGCATGTGGTCCCATTTGGTCCTGTTTGGTTTTATGTGGATCCATTTGGTCTCATTTGGTCCTGTTTGGTCCTATTTGTTTTTATGTGGTCCCATTTGGTCCTGTTTGGTTTTATGTGGATCCATTTGGTCTCATTTGGTCCTGTTTGGTCCTATTTGGTTTTATGTGGCCCCATTTGGTCCTGTTTGGTTTTATGTAGTCCCATTTGGTCTTGTTTGGCTTTATGTGGCCCCATTTGGTCTTGTTTGGTTTTATGCAGTCCCATTTGGTCCTGTTTGGCTTTATGTGGCCCCATTTGGTCTTGTTTGGTTTTATGCAGTCCCATTTGGTCCTGTTTAGTTTTATGTGGTCCCATTTGGTCCTGTTTGGTTGTATGTGGATCCATTTGGTCTCATTTGGTCCTGTTTGGTCCTATTTGGTTTTATATGGCCCCATTTGGTCCTATTTGGTTTTATATGGCCCCATTTGGTCCTGTTTGGTTTTATGTGGTCCCATTTGGTCCTGTTTGGCTTTATGTGGTCCCATTTGGTCCTGTTTGGTTTTTTTATGGTCCCATTTGGTCCTGTTTGGCTTTATGTGGTCCCATTCGGTCCTGTTTGGTTTTTTTGTGGTCCCATTTGGACCTGTTTGGACCTGTTTGGTCCACAGTTCCCACCCCTGACCTCTGTGTCTGATCCTGCTGTGGAGGCTTGCCCATTTCATTAGCATGTTGGAGCAGTGAGCCCAGCTTTAGAGGCAATATCCTTGTCAGCAGATTAATCTAATACCTACACACACACACACACACACACACACACACACAC
>NW_013955605.1:4317-5160 GCF_001266775.1 Austrofundulus limnaeus
TGTGTGTGTGTGTGTGTGTGTGTGTGTGTGTGTGTGTGTGTGTGTGTGTGTGTGTGTGTGTGTGCGTTCATGACTGCAGCAGCAGTCAAATGGGAAACTCTGAGTCGTTAAGTCAATGAGTAACTGTCTCCTCTCCTCGATCCTCCCGTCTCTTCAGCTCAAAATGTCTTTGCTTCATTTTTCCTCTCAGCAGTTTTTACTTTGCTTCTGTTTGTTTGTTTGTTTGTTTACCTGCATCTCCCCCCCACAGAGGTCAACAAGGGCTCTCAGATAAAACTGACCCTTGTCTTCCTCCTCCTTTCAGGATGGGACAAACACTCGTACGGTTACCACGGCGACGACGGCCACTCCTTCTGCTCCTCTGGGACCGGCCAACCGTACGGTCCGACGTTCACCACAGGCGACGTGATTGGCTGCTGCGTGAACCTCATCAACAACACCTGCTTCTACACCAAAAACGGCATCAGTTTAGGTCAGTTACATTTTAAATTGAGCCTTTTGTAGAAACTAAAAGCTACAAAAGGCTAGTTAGCTAAAAACAACCAAAGGCTAGTTAGAAGCTAAAAGATACAAAAGGCTATTTAGAAGCTAAAAGCTACAAAAGGGTAGTTAGAAGCTAAAAGCTACAAAAGGCTAGTTAGAAGCTTAAAGCTACAAAAGGCTAGTTAGCTAAAAGCCACAAAAGGCTAGTTAAAGCTAAAAGCTACAAAAGGCTATTTAGAAGCTAAAAACAACCAAAGGCTAGTTAGAAGCTAAAAGCTACAAAAGGCTATTTAGAAGCTAAAAGCTACAAAAGGCTATTTAGAAGCTAAAAGCTACAAAAGGCTATTTAGAAGCTAAAAG
>NW_013955605.1:6141-7212 GCF_001266775.1 Austrofundulus limnaeus
CAAAAGGGTAGTTAGCTAAAAGCCACAAAAGGCTAGTTAAAGCTAAAAGCTACAAAAGGCTGTTTAGAAGCTAAAAGCTATAAAAGGCTATTTAGAAGCTAAAAGCTACAAAAGGCTATTTAGAAGCTAAAAGTTACAAAGGCTAGTTAGAAGCCAAAAGTAACAAAAGGCTAGTTAGAAGCTAAAAGCTATGGCTAGTTAGAAGCTAAGAGTAACAAAAGGCTAGTTAGAAGATAAAGCAACCAAAGGCTAGTTAGCTTAAAGCAACCAAAGGCTAGTTAGAAGCTCAATGTAACAAAAGGCTAGTTAGAAGCTAAACGTAACAAAAGGATAGTTAGACGCTAAAAGCAACAAAATGCTAGTTAGAAGCTAAAAGCAACAAAATGCTAGTTAGAAGCTAAAAGCAACAAAAGGCTAGTTAGAAGCTACAAGCAACCAAAGGCTAGTTAGAAGCTACAAGCAACAAAAGGCTAGTTAGAAGCTACAAGCAACCAAAGGCTAGTTAGAAGCTACAAGCAACCAAAGGCTTGTTTGAAGCTAAACGTAACAAAAGCCTAGTTAGAAGCTAAAAGCAACCAAAGGCTAGTTAAATTGTCTGTGTTCATTTGAAGAAAATGTAAATTTTAACTCTGGATGTATTTTTTCTTCCTGTAGGTGTTGCCTTCACTGACCTCCCTGTAAGTACACATATCGTCTGATTACAACCACACATTTTCATTATGTTAAAGGTTTTCCTTCTAAATAAAAATAAACATTTTACCTGAACCTCTGGCAGCCCAACCTGTATCCCACCGTTGGACTCCAAACTCCCGGTGAGATCGTCGACGCCAACTTCGGCCAGCAGCCTTTCGTCTTCGACATCGAGGACTACATGAGCCAGTGGCGGGCAAAGATCCACGGGATGATTGCCAGCTTCCCGATCGACGAGCGCGTGGGGGAGTGGCAGGCTGTCCTGCAGAAGTAAGACTCTTAATGTCAAATACTCGTATTTTAGCTGCTGCCCTTTTATTTTGAAGGTCAGAAAATCACAACCTCATCATACAAAAAAAAAAAAAAAAAAAAAAAAAAAAA
>NW_013955605.1:8212-8649 GCF_001266775.1 Austrofundulus limnaeus
AACCAGAACCAGAACCAGAACCAACAATTAGAGCTGCTTTACAGATTAATAAAGGCTAAAATATTTTCACCTGATGCGGAGGTCAAAATCATAAACTTCATCTGAATATTTCTGTGCCGAACAGTTTCCCATAAAAATAAATAACTCACAATGAACTCGATATATGGAACTCCAATATGCTCATAAATAAATAAAACATGAAAAAATATCTAGAAGTGTGCTTTACTTTGAGGCCTAATTATATATCTGTATACGATTACCTTTGTCTGGGTAAAGGAACAACCAATCAAACAACTGGCTCCGCCCTGTTTCTCTTGATTGACAGTTGAAAATTATAGAAAAACACCTTTATGAAATAAATGAATTTGTGAAAAAAAAACAGTTTGGAATAAAAACTGTTAAAATGTCTCAAAAAATCTCTTTTAAATAAATAAATG
>NW_013955605.1:9649-10196 GCF_001266775.1 Austrofundulus limnaeus
AACCAAAACACTCGTGGACAGGGGAACCAAAACACTCGTGGACAGGGGAACCAAAACACTTGTGGACAGGTGAACTAAAACACTTGTGGACAGGTGAACTAAAACACTTGTGGACAGGTGAACTAAAACACTTGTGGACAGGTGAACTAAAACACTTGTGGACAAGTGAACTAAAACACTCGTGGACAGGTGAACCAGAACACTCATGGACAGGTGAACTAAAACACTTGTGGACAAGTGAACTAAAACACTCGTGGACAGGTGGTCCAGAACACTGATGGACAGGTGAACTAAAACACTCGTGGACAGGTGAACCAGAACACTCGTGGACAGGTGAACCAGAACACTCGTGTACAGGTGAACTAAAACATTTGTGGACAGGTGAACTAAAACACTTGTGGACAGGTGAACTAAAACACTTGTGGACAGGTGAACCAGAACACTCATGGACAGGTGAACTAAAACACTTGTGGACAGGTGAACTAAAACACTTGTGGACAGGTGAACTAAAACACTTGTGGACAGGTGAACCAGAACACTCGTGGAC
>NW_013955606.1:0-513 GCF_001266775.1 Austrofundulus limnaeus
GTTCTAGTAAAAGCATAAAGTCATGGTCAGTTTTTTCAAGTGAGAGTAAGCTGGTTGGGATGTTTGTAAAGATAGATAAATATAAATAAATAAATAATGATGAAGACTAATTAATTATTGGAATTTTGGTTGACTATTTGTCAAATTTAGTATTAAATGAAGAAATTACAGAAACAATAGAAAGGAAGCAATGCACAGTGGGGGTGTTTGTTGATTTAAAAAAAGCTTTTGACACTATCGACCACACTCTATTACTTTCTAAATTACAGGTTTATGGGATAAGAGGGATTGTCCATAATTGGCTGAGTTGTTACTTGACGAACCGTAAACAATTTGTACAACTAGGAAATATAAAATCAGATTTTCAAAGTATAAAATGTGGAGTTCCACAGGGTTCAATGTTGGGACCAAAGCTTTATATTTTGTATATTAATGACATTTGTGAAGTATCTAAACTGCTATAGTTTATCCTGTTTGCAGATGATACAAATTAAGTTTGTTCTGTAAATGATC
>NW_013955606.1:2869-3146 GCF_001266775.1 Austrofundulus limnaeus
TTTTTTACAGGGTTTGGTTATTGTTATGCAGGACGGAAGAGATGGGGAGCTGTTAAAAAATACGTCAGATTTGATCTCACAAGTCTATATCTCCATGCTGAAGAAAACAACCCATGGTGGGGAAAAGATGACCGCCCCTCAGTTCCAGGCTGTAAAACAGGATTACATAAACTCACTTGAAAACTTTACGTCTTTTCTGACCACTGCACATGAGAGCATACAAGAAAAGGTAAGAAACTGATGCTACTTTGTGAGTAAATGCAAATAAATAAATAAA
>NW_013955606.1:5602-6282 GCF_001266775.1 Austrofundulus limnaeus
AAAAAAAAATCATAAAATAGTTTTAAATCATCGGCAGAAACCAATCTTAAGCCATACCTGCATTGTGAGCTTTTCTGGTCTGTAAGCAAGATGCTGGTACTTGATTCTTCAGATCAGAGCAAACAGGGTTGGATCTGGCCTCTTCCTCCAAGCTTTGCTTTTTTTTATAATATGGTACCAGTTCAAAGAGAGGGAGAGAGAGAGAGAAACAAGCTTCACAACGATATAAGTTTATTTGCCAAGAAGCATTGTTACAAGAAAATAATCTACCAAACACAAATTTCCTTACTTTTGTGCTAAGTTTATATAACCTATGAGTAATTTATTCATAACAAAATTTTCATAAGTCAGCATAAGTTGTCTAAAACATTATACAGGGTTCCCCCCCAAAAAAACTTAAGCCTGGTGGTAGCAAAGTGGTACCAATTTTAATACTGGGGTGGGTAGTGGTAGGAGAGCGCTACATTGATAGTTCCAGGTCCAAAGCACTTATCCTGTTGCTTCAGTTTTCCCTGGCACTGGCTCTAAATATATGATGCTTAGCCTGGGGTCGAATAAAGCCTGATGGAGAAACGATGTTATAGTGTGACAAGTCCTTCAATCAACTCTCTTCTTCAGGCTTTAGCTGAGGGTGACCTGCTGAGGACAGATGATGATGATGATGACCTGGGCCCTCAGGC
>NW_013955606.1:7043-7514 GCF_001266775.1 Austrofundulus limnaeus
AACCTCTGGCAGTTCAATACTTACCATTGTACCCTTTTCGCGCTGTTAATTGGACTTGAGCTGCTTAAATTTCAAATTAAAGACTGGAAAAATAAGGGTATTCTAAAAATTTTTGAACAATAGTGTTCATTTGTTTTTTAAACAGTCCTTAAAATGTAACAGTACTTGCAAAGTTAGAATGATGTTCTCATTACCTTTTTATGTTAAAAATAGAGGAGAAATGAAAAATTCAGTATGAAAACAAGAAGTGTTTACATAGTGTTTACAAAGTGTTATGTTACAGGATCCACAGGCAGTGATTCTTAAAATGAGGGACAGAACATGTCTGCAGGATAAAGTATGGAATTTGAGTAAAATATACACAAAATATTATTTTTTCAAATAACTGGAAAAACAAACCTGAGCAGTGTCAGCATAACAATGTATTCTTTCATGATATTTGATTAATATTTTTGATTTTAAATTATGTAG
>NW_013955606.1:8468-8940 GCF_001266775.1 Austrofundulus limnaeus
TGAATAATGAGATTATTTTTTGGGAAATTTTGAATCCATTTGTCCCTTATCTCAAGAATCACTGATGTCTGTGTTTATATAAATTAGATAAAATATAGAAATGCATCAGATGTGTAAGTTAGATCAGTGAAGAGATGTTAATGTGATAATTAGGCAAAATCTAAATAATTTGAAAACTCTGGATTATTTTCCTGTTAAATGTATTTAGACATCAATATTACACACCACTGGATATAACAAATCACAAATGTTTACAACTTGTTTAATGTCAGAGCAGCTGTTATGATGCTACACTACGTGACTAATAACTGCAATTTCAGCTGTTGGCAGGAAAAAAATAAATCAAAGGAAGAAATACAATGTTGAATTTCTTAGTTTTGATTAATAACTTAAAATGTGCAGGTAGAGCATTATTACTGGATTCAAATTTTAAGAGAAATACATTGTTTAGGATCTGTTTATGAAATAAGAG
>NW_013955606.1:11278-11587 GCF_001266775.1 Austrofundulus limnaeus
TCCCTAAGTAGTTCAAAGTACAAAGGTACAAAGTCTTTCATGCAATGTCATATTATTCACCAATTCACATCCACTAATACATAATTTATTTTTTTTTCTAGCCACTTCAGTAGAAAACAGAACTGAATATTAGTTTCTTCTACATCAGTGACTTTTTTCTCTAATACATGATTTCTATTGGTTTTACACCAACTTGTTGTGTTTATTGTATACAATACAATACATGTATGTATTGTACATATTGTGTGTGTGTGTGTGTGTGTGTGTGTGTGTGTGTGTGTGTGTGTGTGTGTGTGTGTGTGTGTGTGT
>NW_013955606.1:14011-14805 GCF_001266775.1 Austrofundulus limnaeus
GAGTTTATGAATCAACCCAGAGTTGGTTAAGCCTTTTATTCTGGTATCTCCCTCTGAAGAGCCCAAAACACTGCATGCTTAGGTTAAACAGCTTTAAAACATTCAGGTTTGTGTTTTTAGAATTTTGAAGGTGTAATACTGTATAAATCTAAGCTCAGTTCAAACAGTGCATTCAGATTTATTTTGGAGTGTGGTGAAGTTTGTGTATGTTGATTATTAGGTTTTAGTTGTGTCATTTTAGTAAACTGTACTCTTGTTTGTGTTTGCATTTCCAGAACGAGCTAAAGAATTCCCTGGATAAAACCTTTGAGGAAACTCAAGGTATAGAAAGAGCTTTAAATATGCTGACAAAGTTTCATAGGTATGCCCTTCNTCTGAAGAGCCCAAAACACTGCATGCTTAGGTTAAACAGCTTTAAAACATTCAGGTTTGTGTTTTTAGAATTTTGAAGGTGTAATACTGTATAAATCTAAGCTCAGTTCAAACAGTGCATTCAGATTTATTTTGGAGTGTGGTGAAGTTTGTGTATGTTGATTATTAGGTTTTAGTTGTGTCATTTTAGTAAACTGTACTCTTGTTTGTGTTTGCATTTCCAGAACGAGCTAAAGAATTCCCTGGATAAAACCTTTGAGGAAACTCAAGGTATTGAAAGAGCTTTAAATATGCTGACAAAGTTTGATAGGTATGCCCTTCTTGTTGTTTTTTTTTTATATAACTTTGGTGTATATTTTGAAAATCTCTAAATCCTTGCTCCCTGTCTGTTATTTGACTTTCAACAACAGACTGGGCATTCC
>NW_013955606.1:21788-22228 GCF_001266775.1 Austrofundulus limnaeus
GTTGTAAATGAATGGGTTTTGTTGTTGTACCTTTCAGAATCGATTTGACAATCTGTTCAAGAAATATATCATTTACGCTGGAGGAGAGGAGTTGATTGGGCTTCCTGTTACCCAGCATCCTCAGCTGTTGGACATAAAAGAACAACTTGCTTCGATGCAAAAACTGTATGGCCTTTACCACAACGTAATCAAAACAGTCAATGGTTACCATGACATCCTCTGGTCTGACATCAACATTGAGCAGATCAATGGTGAACTACGAGACTTTCAGAACAGGTTAGAAAACTTTTTCTTTATATTTGTCCTAAAATCAAATTGAAATAACCCAGGACTTAACAGTTTTACACTCTTTTGTGCTGTTCTCATGTTAAATTAGTTATTTTATTAGAAATTAGGCCACCGTAAATGTCAAAACAAAAAAAGCTTATCTGTGTAAACTG
>NW_013955607.1:0-1622 GCF_001266775.1 Austrofundulus limnaeus
GTCTTTATACAAGTCTGTAAACAAGTCTTTAAACAAATCTGTAAACAAGTCTGTAAACAAGTCTTTAAACAAGTCTGTAAACAAGTCTTTAAACAAGTCTGTAAACAAGTCTTTAAACAAGTCTGTAAACAAGTCTGTAAACAAGTCTTTATACAAGTCTGTAAACAAGTCTTTAAACAAGTCTGTAAACAAGTCTTTAAACAAGTCTTTAAACAGGTCTATAAACAAGTATTTACACAAGTCTGTAAACAAGTCTTTATACAAGTCTGTAAACAAGTCTTTAAACAAATCTGTAAACAAGTCTGTAAACAAGTCTTTAAACAAGTCTGTAAACAAGTCTGTAAACAAGTCTTTAAACAAGCCTTTAAACAAGTCTGTAAACAAGTCTGTAAACAAGTCTGTAAAAAAGTCTGTAAACAAGTCTTTAAACAAGTCTGTAAACAAGTCTTTAAACAAGTCTGTAAACAAGTCTTTAAACAAGTCTGTAAACAAGTCTTTAAACAAGTCTGTAAACAAGTCTGTAAACAAGTCTGTAATCAAGTCTTTAAACAAGTCTGTAAACAAGTTTAAACGAGTCTGTAAACAAGTCTGTAAACAAGTCTTTAAACAAGTCTGTAAACAAGTTTAAACAAGTCTGTAAACAAGTCTTTAAACAAGTCTGTAAACAAGTCTTTAAACACGTCTGTAAACAAGTCTTTAAACAAGTCTGTAAACAAGTCTGTAAGCAAGTCTTTAAACAAGTCTGTAAACAAGTCTTTAAACAAGTATGTAAATAAGTCTTTAAACAAGTCTTTAAAAAGGTCTGTAAACAAGTCTTTAAACACGTCTGTAAAAAACTCTGTAAGCAAGTCTGTAAACAAGTCATTAAACAAGTCATTAAACAAGTCTTTAAACAAGTCTGTAAACAAGTCTGTAAACAAGTCTTTATACAAGTCTGTAAACAAGTCTTTAAACAAGTCTTTAAACAGGTCTGTAAAAAAGTCTTTAAAAAAGTCTTTAAACAAGTCTGTAAACAAGTCTTTAAACAAGTCTGTAAACAAGTCTTTAAAACAGTCAGTGAACAAGTCTATAAACAAGTCTATAAACAAGTCTGTAAACAAGTCTGCAAACAAGTCTTTAAACCAGTCTGTTAAAAAGTCTATAAACAAGTCTGTAAACAAGTCTTTAAACAAGTCTGTAAACAAGTCTGTTAAAAAGTCTATAAACAAGTCTGTAAACAAGTCTTTAAACAAGTCTGTAAACAAGTCTGTTAAAAAGTCTGTAAACAAGTCTATAAACAAGTCTTTAAACAAGTCTGTAAACAAGTCTATAAAAAAGTTTGTAAACAAGTCTTTAAACAAGTCTGTAAACAAGTCTGTTAAAAAGTCTGTAAACAAGTCTTTAAACAAGTCTGTAAACAAGTCTTTAACAAGTCTTTAACAAGTCTGTAAACAAGTCTGTAAACAAGTCTTTAAACAAGTCTGTAAACAAATCTGTAAAAAAGTCTGTAAACAAGTCTAAACAAGTCTGTAAACAAGTCTTTAAACAAGTCTTTAAACAAGTCTGTAAACAAGTCTTTAAACAAGTCTTTAAACAAGTCTGTAAACAAGTCTTTAAACAAGTCTTTAAACACGTCTATAAAC
>NW_013955607.1:6641-8103 GCF_001266775.1 Austrofundulus limnaeus
TCTGTAAACAAGTCTGTAAACAAGTCTGTTAAAAAGTCTGTAAACAAGTCTGTTAAAAAGTCTGTAAACAAGTCTGTAAACAAGTCTGTTAAAAAGTCTGTAAACAAGTCTGTTAAAAAGTCTATAAACAAGTCTTTAAACAAGTCTGTAAACAAGTCTGTTAAAAAGTCTGTAAACAAGTCTGTAAACAAGTCTTTAAACAAGTCTTTAAACAAGTCTGTAAACAAGTCTTTAAACAAGTCTTTAAACACGTCTATAAACAAGTCTTTAAACAAGTCTGTAAACAAGTCTATAAACAAGTCTGTAAACAAGTCTTTAAACAAGTTTGTAAACAAGTCTGTAAACAAGTCTGTTAAAAAGTCTGTAAACAAGTCTGTAAACAAGTCTTTAAACAAGTCTTTAAACAAATCTGTAAACAAGTCTATAAACAACTCTTTAAACAAATCTGTAAACAAGCTTTTAAACAAGTCTAAACAAGTCTGTAAACAAGTCTGTAAACAAGTCTTTAAACAAGTCTGTAAACAAGTCTGTTAAAAAGTCTGTAAACAAGTCTGTAAACAAGTCTGTAAACAAGTCTTTAACAAGTCTTTAACAAGTCTGTAAACAAGTCTGTAAACAAGTCTTTAAACAAGTCTTTAAACAAGTCTGTTAAAAAGTCTGTAAACAAGTCTATAAACAAGTCTGTAAACAAGTCTTTAAACAAGTCTTTAAACAAGTCTGTTAAAAAGTCTGTAAACAAGTCTATAAACAAGTCTGTAAACAAGTCTTTAAACAAGTCTTTAAACAAGTCTGTTAAAAAGTCTGTAAACAAGTCTGTAAACAAGTCTATAAACAAGTCTATAAACAAGTCTTTAAACAACTCTGTAAACAAGTCTGTTAAAAAGTCTATAAACAAGTCTTTAAACAAGTCTATAAACAAGTCTTTAAACAAGTCTGTAAACAAGCCTTTAAACAAGTCTAAACAAGTCTGTAAACAAGTCTATAAACAAGTCTGTTAAAAAGTCTGTAAACAAGTCTGTAAACAAGTCTTTAAACAAGTCAGTGAACAAGTCTTTAAACAAGTCTGTAAACAAGTCTGTAAACAAGTCTGTAAACAAGTCTTTAAACAAGTCTTTAAACAAGTCTGTAAACAAGCTTTTAAACAAGTCTAAACAAGTCTGTAAACAAGTCTGTAAACAAGTCTTTAAACAAGTCTGTAAACAAGTCTGTTAAAAAGTCTGTAAACAAGTCTGTAAACAAGTCTATAAACAAGTCTTTAAACAAGTCTGTAAACAAGCCTTTAAACAAGTCTAAACAAGTCTGTAAACAAGTCTTTAAACAAGTCTGTAAACAAGTCTGTTAAAAAGTCTGTAAACAAGTCTTTAAACAAGCCTTTAAACAAGTCTGTAAACAAGTCTGTAAACAAGTCTGTAAAAAAGTCTGTAAACAAGTCTTTAAACAAGTCTTTAAACAAGTCTGTAAA
>NW_013955607.1:9103-10079 GCF_001266775.1 Austrofundulus limnaeus
TAAACAAGTCTGTTAAAAAGTCTGTAAACAAGTCTTTAAACAAGTCTTTAAACAAGTCTGTAAACAAGTCTATAAAAAAGTTTGTAAACAAGTCTTTAAACAAGTCTGTAAACAAGTCTGTAAACAAGTCTGTTAAAAAGTCTGCAAACAAGTCTGTAAACAAGTCTTTAAACAAGTCTGTAAACAAGTCTATAAAAAAGTCTGTAAACAAGTCTTTAAACAAGTCTGTAAACAAGTCTGTAAACAAGTCTGTTAAAAAGTCTGTAAACAAGTCTGTTAAAAAGTCTGTAAACAAGTCTGTAAACAAGTCTATAAACAAGTCTGTAAACAAGTCTTTAAACAAGTCTTTAAACAAGTCTGTTAAAAAGTCTGTAAACAAGTCTATAAACAAGTCTGTAAACAAGTCTTTAAACAAGTCTTTAAACAAGTCTGTTAAAAAGTCTGTAAACAAGTCTGTAAACAAGTCTATAAACAAGTCTATAAACAAGTCTTTAAACAACTCTGTAAACAAGTCTGTTAAAAAGTCTATAAACAAGTCTTTAAACAAGTCTATAAACAAGTCTTTAAACAAGTCTGTAAACAAGCCTTTAAACAAGTCTAAACAAGTCTGTAAACAAGTCTATAAACAAGTCTGTTAAAAAGTCTGTAAACAAGTCTGTAAACAAGTCTTTAAACAAGTCAGTGAACAAGTCTTTAAACAAGTCTGTAAACAAGTCTGTAAACAAGTCTGTAAACAAGTCTTTAAACAAGTCTGTAAACAAGCCTTTAAACAAGTCTAAACAAGTCTGTAAACAAGTCTTTAAACAAGTCTGTAAACAAGTCTGTTAACAAGTCTTTAAACAAGTCTGTAAACAAGCCTTTAAACAAGTCTAAACAAGTCTGTAAACAAGTCTTTAAACAAGTCTGTAAACAAGTCTGTTAAAAAGTCTGCAAACAAGTCTGTAAACAAGTCTGTAAACAAGTCTTTAAACAAGTC
>NW_013955608.1:0-591 GCF_001266775.1 Austrofundulus limnaeus
AGCTACAAGCTGTCAGTGCCGCTTCTGTTTTTGTTGTAAAATGTTGAAATGATTTCAGTGTAAAACTCTGGTGGGTGATGAGCATTCCTTTATTTACTCAGCTGACGTGTTTAACTGCTGCTAACGATGGCGCTTTTTAAAATTTATTTGTTTGTTTGTTTATTTGTTTGTTTGTCTGCTCCAGTTGCAATGTGAAGCATCTCCAGCGGCGCCACGTTTGCATCTCTCGCCTGGAAAGACCGCAGAACTGGGGGGAGAACTGCTGCGAGGTCCGCTACGTCATCCTGATCCTGGCCCCCTCCAAAATGGTACCAGTTTATCTTTTCACTTCTTATTTAACGACTCTTTGAGTTTTAATCTATTTTTTATTTGTTTTAAGTGTGATAAAATCATTTTTTGATGCATGCTTACATATTTTTATAGTGGCAGTGGTCGTTCTTATTGCACATAAATGTGATGCTACATATCTACTAACTAGATATTTTGCTAACATACGGACACAAACAACTACGTCACACATACTGGTAAATAAATATTAAAGTGTGCGCACACACACACACACACACACACACACACACACACACACACACA
>NW_013955608.1:1591-2621 GCF_001266775.1 Austrofundulus limnaeus
GAATAAGTTTACAGTTAGAATAATAAGTAAAGGAGGCAGATGCAGAAAAGAAGTCATAATAAGAAGAATATTTATAAGGAAATAATAACAATTTATTAATAAGATGGATATTAAAGAGTGAGAGGATAAAAACAATAAGACAACGTTAACACATTGGTCTTCAGCAGTTCCTGGTTCAGTCCAGACGCTCGGAGCTGTCAGCAGGTCTGACTGATGTATTAAAATCCAAACTGTCAGCTGCAGAGCTGCTGAGTTTGTTTCTGAACGGTTCACTGGGTTTCATGTTTTCCTCTAAGACCGCCTCTTAAACCTAAATGAATGAGCTACAATGTGTTCTGATGAAGATATCCCTTAAATCCATCAGGATTTCTTCTCTCTGCTCCTCCAGCTCTGGTTGATATTCACTTATGACTGTTGGGAAGCTTAAAGGCTTTAGTTGTTTTGTTTACTGGTTCTGATGGTACCATCAGCAGCGGGCTGAGACGCTGCCAGGATAGCATCACTCAGTGCTTTGACACCTGGAATACAACATATGATCACCTCCACCTGTTTAAATCATCGTAGCTTAAATGAGATTTGATACATAGAATCATGACATCAAGTTTTATTTAAAGAGTTTTGATGGTTGTGTTTGCTGTAGAAAGAACAAAACTCCTGATAAATCCTGTAATTATCACCAAAAACCATGAAAGGTGGCTCACCTGCATCTGAAATACCTCAAACTTTACTAATATACCTGCATCTGTTTGTAAATATAAATAAATATAAATAATATCAAATATCTGGCAGTGGACACAGCTAACCAAAAGTTAACCTCAATATCCTCTAATCCGCTAAACAAGAATCTCAGCTTCGCTAATGCTAATCGTCGGATAAACAATAATCTTCACTCTCTTAGGTCGGCTAATGCTAATCTGCTAAACAAGAATCTCAGCTTTGCTAATGCCAATCTGCTAAACAAGACTTTTAGGTCCACTACGCTAATCCACTAAACAAGAATCTTTGCTTCGTTAATGCTAATCTGCTAAAC
>NW_013955608.1:3371-4367 GCF_001266775.1 Austrofundulus limnaeus
GAACACGTGACGTCTCTGAACACGTGACGACTCTGAACACGTGACGACTCTGAACCTGTGACGACTCTGAACCCTTGACGACTCTGAACACGTGACGACTCTGAACACGTGACGACTCTGAACCTGTGACGACTCTGAACCCTTGACGACTCTGAACACGTGACGTCTCTGAACACAAGACGACTCTGAACACGAGACGACTCTGAACACGTGACGACTCTGAACACGAGACGACTCTGAACACGAGACGACTCTGAACACGTGACGACACGTGACGACTGTGAACCCGTGACGACTCTGAACCCGTGACGACTCTGAACACGTGACGACACGTGACGACTGTGAACCCGTGACGACTGTGAACCCGTGACGACTGTGAACCCGTGACGACTGTGAACCCGTGACGACTCTGAACACGTGACGACTCTGAACACGTGACGACACGTGACGACTGTGAACCCATGACGACTCTGAACCCGTGACGACTCTGAACACGTGACGACACGTGACGACTGTGAACCCGTGACGACTGTGAACCCGTGACGACTGTGAACCCGTGACGACTGTGAACCTGTGACGACTGTGAACCTGTGACGACTCTGAACACGTGACGACCCTGAACACGTGACGACCCTGAACCCGTGACGACGCTGAACCCGTGACGACTCTGAACCTGTGACGACTCTGAACCCGTGACGACTGTGAACCTGTGACGACTCTGAACCCGTGACGACTCTGAACCCGTGACGACTCTGAACCCGTGACGACTCTAAACCTGTGACGACTCTGAACACGTGACGACTCTGAACACGTGACGACCCTGAACACGTGACGACCCTGAACCTGTGACGACCCTGAACACGTGACGACTCTGAACCCGTGACGACTCTGAACCCGTGACGACTCTGAACCCGTGACGACTGTGAACCCGTGACGACTGTGAACCCGTGACGACTGTGAACCCGTGACGACTCTGAACCCGTGACGACTGTGAAC
>NW_013955608.1:5367-6022 GCF_001266775.1 Austrofundulus limnaeus
TGAACCCGTGACGACTCTGAACCTGTGACGACTCTGAACCTGTGACGATTCTGAACCCGTGACGACTGTGAACCCGTGACGACTGTGAACCTGTGACGACTCTGAACCTGTGACGACTCTGAACCTGTGACGACTCTGAACACGTGACGACCCTGAACCTGTGACGACTGTGAACCTGTGACGACCCTGAACCTGTGAACACCTACAGACATATTTAGCTAACAGAGAAACGATCGAGACGATTGTCCATCTTTAATTTAACCGACATGAAGACAAAGACGTCCCAGCTGTTGGACGGTTTTTTGTCTCGTCTCTTCGAACAGTGAACAGGTGGACAGTAATTCCTCTCTGAGCCTCTCAGGCCTGATCCAGAACCTGGCAGCCGGTCTTAAAGACGCAGACGGTGGCGTGTGAGGATTTAACAGTCGGCGCTGGTGGAGCGTGTGTGGCTTCACAGAACGCTGCTGCTGAGCTTTGCTTGTTTACATCGACGGAAATCTGCTTTATTCTGAAAAAAAAAAAACTTTGTAGGAAGACAAAACAAGGCACCGATGATCCTCCCAGAAGGTTTTCCTACGAGCGGTTTGGATTATTTACTGAAGCTCAGTCAGGTCTGGTCTAACCTGAAAACCTTCTGGTCTCGACTGTTTTCCTC
>NW_013955608.1:7022-7801 GCF_001266775.1 Austrofundulus limnaeus
CATTATTATTATCATTATTATTATCATTATTATTATCATTATTATTATTATTATTATTATGTTTGTTTCTGCAGCGTGTTGTTGTGTTGCCCCTCAGGTTGCTGAAAGGGACGGCGTACCACTGGGACCTGATGCTCTCTGGGCTCATTAACATCCTGATGTCGGTGCTGGGGTTGCCCTGGATGCACGCCGCCTTCCCACACTCCACCCTTCACGTGCGCCAGCTGGCTTTTGTGGAGCAGCGCGTGGAGGGGGGGCATCTGTACGAGACGTGAGTTTCCCGCCTTTTCCCGGTCTCAGGCTGTTAGCATCCTGATGTGTTCAATCCTGTTAATTCTCTTATATATGTACTCGAGGTGTAACAGTACAGATATTTGTACTGAATCATCACCGTACAAATATTTGTACTGAATCATCACCGTACAAATATTTGTACTGAATCATCACCGTACAGATATTTGTACTGAATCATCACCGTACAGATATTTGTACTGAATCATCACCGTACAAATATTTGTACTGAATCATCACCATACAGATATTTGTACTGAATCATCAGTACAAATATTTGTACTGAATCACCACCGTACAACTATTTGTACTGAATCATCAGTACAAATATTTGTACTTAATCATCACCGTACAAATATTTGTACTGAATCATCACCGTACGAATATTTGTACTCAATCATCACCGTACGAATATTTGTACTCAATCATCACCGTACGAATATTTGTACTCAATCATCACCGTACGAATACAGTGGGGAAAATAAGTA
>NW_013955609.1:0-448 GCF_001266775.1 Austrofundulus limnaeus
GTCACTCTTTGCCACACTCTTTATCACCTTGTGTCACTCTTTGCTACCCTCTGTATCACCCTCTGTCACTTTTTCCTAGTCTCTGTATCACACTTTGTCACTCTTTGCTACTCTCTGTATCACAGTGTGTCACTCTTTGCCACACTCTGTATCACCCTCTGTCACTCTTTGCCACACTCTTTATCACCTTGTGTCACTCTTTGCTACCCTCTGTATCACCCTCTGTTGCTTTTTCCTAGTCTCTGTATCACACTTTGCCACTCTCTGTATCACCCTCTGTCACACTTTGCTTCTGTATCACCCTGTGTCACTCTTTGCTACTCTTTGCATCACATTGTGTCACTCTTTGCCACTCTTTGTATCACCCCGTCACTCTTTGCCACTCTCTGTATCACCCTCTGTCACTCTTTTTACTCTCTGTATCACAGTGTGTCACTCTTTGCTACTC
>NW_013955609.1:8057-9406 GCF_001266775.1 Austrofundulus limnaeus
TGTGTGTGTGTGTGTGTGTGTGTGTGTGTGTGTGTGGACTCAGAACTGGACCAGGTTCTGGACGGCTCAGCCTGACTCACAGAACCTGCCCTCTCTGTTTTTCCTGTTTTCTTTCTCTCTTTTGTCCTTTTCTTTTTCTTCCCTCTGCCTTTCATGTCGTCTTTGTGGAGTAAAGACTTGTCTCCTCCACACGAAGAAGGAGGTAAAACTCTGATTTCTGCCCCGTTGGGCCGAGGCCGAGGCTGGCCCCGCTCAGGGAAGGGGGCACGAGGAGGGGGAGCTTTATTAGAAGCAGACGTTTCGGGGTGGTTCTGCAGGACGGGGGCTGCGAGGCCCGAGGAGAGGGAGTGGTGCTGCAGCCGATCGCTTCAAGAGGCCACTTTCCCAGAGAGAAACCCGAGCTGCGGCTGCGTGAACAAAGCTGGGAGGTGTTTGAGACGAGTCGGCAGAAGAAAAGAAACAAAAGAGCTTTTTGTCTTTTCTGAAGAGAAACTGCCTCTTCTGCAAAAACCCTGCCTGAATGACTTCTGCTGAACAAGATTACACTTAAAACAAACAGGGCCGAGGCTAGAGGAGCAAAACTGCAGCTAACAGGAGCTAACAGGAGCTAAAATTAGCAAAACAGGAGCTAAACTGAGCAAAACAGGAGCTAAACTGAGCAAAACAGGAGCTAAAATGAGCAAAACAGGAGCTAAAATGAGCCAAATAGAAGCTAAAATGAGCTAAACGGGAGCTAAAATGAGCTAAACAGGAGCTAAACTGAGCAAAACAGGAGCTAACAGGAGCTAAAATTAGCAAAATAAAAGCTAAAATTAGCAAAATAAAAGCTAAGAGTCAAATAAAAGCTACAATGAGCTAAACATAGACTAAAATGAACCAATAAAAGCTAAAATTAGCAAAACATGAGCTAAAATGAGCCAAATAGAAGCTCAAATGAGCTAAATATGAGCTGAAATGAGCAAAACTGGAGCTACAATGAGTCAAATAAAAGCTAAAATGAGCTTAACATAGGCTAAAATGAACCAATAAAAGCTAAAATTAGCAAAGCATGAGCTAAAATGAGCCAAATAGAAGCTAAAATGAGCAAAACAGGAGCTAAAATGAGCCAAATAGAATCTAAAATGAGCTAAACATAGGCTAAAATGAACCAATAAAAGTCAAAATTAGCCAAATAGAAGCTAAAATGAGCTAAACATGAGCTAAAATGAGCAAAACAGGAGCTAAAATGTCAAATAAAAGCTAAAATGAGCTAAACATATGCTAAAATGAACCAATAAAAGCTAAGATTAGCAAAACATGAGCTAAAATTAGCCAAATAGAATCTAAAATGAGCTAAATATGAGCTGAAA
>NW_013955609.1:10381-11015 GCF_001266775.1 Austrofundulus limnaeus
GCATTACTAGTCTATACCTAGCATTACTAGTCTATACCTAGCATTACTAGTCTATACCTAGCATTACTAGTCTATACCTAGCATTACTAGTCTATACCTAACATTACTAGTATATACCTAGCATTACTAGTCTATACCTAAAATTACTAGTATATACCTAGCATTACTAGTCTATACCTAAAATTACTAGTATATATCTAGCATTACTAGTCTATACCTAAAATTACTAGTATATATCTAGCATTACTAGTCTATACCTAACATTACTAGTATATACCTAGCATTACTAGTCTATACCTAACATTACTAGTCTATACCTAACATTACTAGTATATACCCAACATTACTAGTATATACCCAACATTACTAGTCTATACCTAACATTACTAGTCTATACCTAACATTACTAGTCTATACCTAACATTACTAGACTATACCCAACATTACTAGTCTATACCCAACATTACTAGTCTATACCCAACATTACTAGTCTATACCTAACATTACTAGTATATACCTAACATTACTAGTATATACCTAACATTACTAGTATATACCTAACATTACTAGTATATACCTAACATTACTAGTATATACCCAACATTACTAGTCTATACCCAACATTACTAGTCTA
>NW_013955609.1:12015-13178 GCF_001266775.1 Austrofundulus limnaeus
AGTTCTCCAGGACCTGAGACCAGTTCTCCAGGACCTGAGACCAGTTCTCCAGGACCTGAGGAGACTAGTTCTCCAAGATCTGAGACCAGTTCTCCAGGACCTGAGTAGACCAGTTCTAGACGACCTGAGGAGAACAGTTCTCCAGGACCTGAGGAGACCAGTTCTCCAGGACCTGAGGAGACCAGTTCTAGATGATCTGAGGAGACCTGTTCTAGAGGACCTGAGTAGACCAGTTTTCCAGGATCTGAGGAGACCAGTTCCACAGGACCTGAGGAGACCAGTTCTACAGGACCTGAAGAGACCAGTTCTCCAGGACCTGAGGAGACCAGTTCTAGANAACTGGTCTCCTCAGGTCCTGGAGAACTGGTCTCCTCAGGTCCTGGAGAACTGGTCTCCTCAGATCATCTAGAACTGGTCTCCTCAGGTCCTCTAGAACTGGTCTCCTCAGATCATCTAGAACTGGTCTCCTCAGGTCCTCTAGAACTGGTGTCCTCAGATCATCTAGAACTGGTCTCCTCAGGTCCTCTAGAACTGGTCTCCTCAGATCATCTAGAACTGGTCTACTCAGGTCCTGGAGAAATGGTCTCCTCAGGTCCTGGAGAACTGGTCTCCTCAGATCATCTAGAACTGGTCTCCTCAGGTCCTCTAGAACTGGTGTCCTCAGATCATCTAGAACTGGTCTCCTCAGGTCCTCTAGAACTGGTGTCCTCAGATCATCTAGAACTGGTCTCCTCAGGTCCTGGAGAACTAGTCTCCTCAGGTCCTGGAGAACTGATCTCCTCAGGTCCTGGAGAACTGGTCTACTCAGGTCCTCTAGAACTGATCTCCTCAGATCATCTAGAACTGGTCTCCTCCGGTCCTCTAGAACTGGTGTCCTCAGATCATCTAGAACTGGTCTCCTCAGATCATTTAGAACTGGTCTACTCAGGTCCTGGAGAACTAGTCTCCTCAGGTCCTGGAGAACTGATCTCCTCAGGTCCTGGAGAACTGGTCTACTCAGGTCCTCTAGAACTGATCTCCTCAGATCATCTAGAACTGGTCTCCTCAGATCATCTAGAACTGGTCTCCTCAGGTCCTCTAGAACTGGTGTCCTCAGATCATCTAGAACTGGTCTCCTCAGGTCCTCTAGAACTGGTGTCCTCAGATCATCTAGAACTGGTCTC
>NW_013955609.1:14178-14614 GCF_001266775.1 Austrofundulus limnaeus
GTATATACTAGTAATGTTAGGTATAGACTAGTAATGTTGGGTATATACTAGTAATGTTAGGTATAGACTAGTAATGTTGGGTATAGACTATTAATGTTGGGTATAGACTAGTAATGCTAGGTATATACTAGTAATGTTAGGTATAGACTAGTAATGTTGGGTATAGACTAGTAATGCTAGGTATATACTAGTAATGCTAGGTATATACTAGTAATGTTAGGTATAGACTAGTAATGTTAGGTATAGACTAGTAATGCTGGGTATAGACTAGTAATGCTGGGTATAGACTAGTAATGCTAGGTATATACTAGTAATGTTGGGTATAGACTAGTAATGTTAGGTATATACTAGTAATGCTAGGTATATACTAGTAATTTTAGGTATAGACTAGTAATTTTAGGTATAGACTAGTAATTTTAGGTATAGACTAGTAATG
>NW_013955610.1:0-944 GCF_001266775.1 Austrofundulus limnaeus
GTGTGTGTGTGTGTGTGTGTGTGTGTGTGTGTGTTGCAATGAACACTGTTTTTTTAATATTGCTGTCTCTTTTGCTCAGGAAGCTCATGTAGAGATTTTAATTCTCAAGAGTCTTGTTTCCTGAATAAATTAAAGTTTTAATTAAAAGAAGAAGTTTTAAGATTGACGCTGAGGATTTACAATTATGCTGTCATCTTTTTAGAATGTTAAATTATTTTTATCAGTTTTTTTATATGCAAGATCTTTATAATTGAACCATTCCATTGAAATCACAAAACCTACAGCCAGTCTCAGTTTTCTTTGTGTCCACTGTCAACAATCTGTTGCATTTGGAAATATGGTCTTGTTTGAGCTGACCTTCAGAAAAAGGTCACTTTAATTTATGAAAGGCCGGTAAAATGTGTCAATAAAATACTAGCTTTAGAGGTCATGTCAGACAGTGATAATGCTTTTTATAAAAATATCACTCTGATAATGAGTTATACACAGGATGGAAGTTATGTCACAACAATGTTTTTAAGAAATCAAGAGGCAAAATGTGATTCACTCAAAATTAAGTGTAAATTTCCTATATATTTTTTTCCCTTATTGAGAATGCATTACATGATTTTTAATAGTGTTTATTTCAGGACACTGTTTATTTCAAGACACTTTTGAAATGTTTGTGTTGATCAGTTTGGTTGTTTCTGCCTTGTGGAAACACTCAGACATGTTTAATTAAACTGAAACAAGATGCAGTTTCTTCATTAACCTCAGGATACGGAAAGAGTTGATGTGTATTTCAGAATTGAAAATTACTGTCATTAGATCCACCTGTCAAGTGACTGGGTAGGGTTTGGTGACAGCAGCTCATTTCTTACTGAAGAAAAAAAAAGATTCAATTCTTCTGGGCAACCCTCCTGCAAAACATACAATAACAAACTCCTGATGAATAATAGTAATAA
>NW_013955610.1:8446-9181 GCF_001266775.1 Austrofundulus limnaeus
AAGCAAGACTCTGGGCATGTTTTTGATGAGAGGATAAACATTATAACATGATATAGAACTCAAAAAATTGATTATACATGATATTACACCTTTAAGAACTACCAGATGGCAAAAACATTTGCAATATTGCTCAGCTTTCTTTCCAATATTTAAGCAAAACAACTCAAACGCTGTCATTTACCACTATAACATGATTTTAGTTTCAAACTCTGGCCTGAACGGTGGCAGGGTATACTGCAGCCATGTAGTTAAGTATTGTCTACTCAAATGGGGTGGCTGATGGGGTGGCCGAAAATTAATCTACAGTGGGTAAAGCCACAATTGGCCACCCCCTTGCTCTGCCGTTGCACCTGCTGGTGGATAAAATTGCTCCCTCTACTTGCCAGGAATGTGCAGCATTGTGTTTCTGTTCCAGCAGCTGGATTTGCAATTGAACAAACACGTTTGATCATTCGTTTACTGTGAAAGTCAGTTTAGACAGAGCTATTTTACAGTATATGAATGCATGTTTAAACACAATTGACACACTCCTACTGTGTGTTATTACAAGTCCTACAAGTAAATGTCAACAGAGAAGTCACACTGTGACTTTCTCTAACTCAGATGTTACACTGCTGTTTAATATCACAGCAAATTGTTTCATACAAATAGGTTGGGGAGAAGATATTACTTATTTGATCGTTCATTAAAAAAAAAGATTATCCCGCAAACAAACTAAAACGATGAGTGTACACC
>NW_013955610.1:10181-11202 GCF_001266775.1 Austrofundulus limnaeus
ATATTATTGTATCTGTGATATTTGTGTTCAGAGCTGGTAAATAAAACGTCAACAAATAACTCCACAGAGAGCGGCAGAAGGATTTCTGCAGGAAAGTGTTTATGAAACCCAGCTGCATTGTTAGTGTTTTATATGTAAAATTTAATTACGTAGGAATTTGCGTTAAACGTTTTAATAAGTTGTGGGCTTATGGAAAATAGAATAATTGACTTTGACTTTTTTCCATTCATACTTTATTTTTTCTTTACCCACTTTTTCATGAAGGATCTTGGGAAGCTGGTACCTGCCACCAACAATCATTGAACAAAATGCAGAGAACATGAACGAGCTGCCAGTCCATAATAATCTTTTTTATTCCTCTGAACCAGTTATGTCTTTAAAAACTTGGCACTAATGGCACCAAGAAATAAAGGTTTATTTTGTTTTTAAATACTTTAATGCCCAATCGTCTAATATCTGTTGATTAACTTGAGAGTTTGACTTATTTTTACCGATGTATTAATGTACAGTATTATTGCAATCACCTGTTGATCACATCAATTTGAAATAACATCGTGTTTTTGTAGTTTGTTTGCCAAATATCACACTTCCAGACCTAATTTAATTCCATAACTACACTTACTGTTAAAGGTGGATGTACACCAAGGCAGTTCAGAGTGATACAAAATGTAATATTTTGGCTTAAAACTTTCTGCTCTAAAACTAAAGTTTAAAAAAGTGTAAAAAATAACTGCATTGTCTTTTTATTTTATTTATCAGATTTTTTTCCTCCCATGAGAACAGATGACAGAAAGAAAACTAAGCTAAAATGAAAGATGTAATTGCACNAAAAACAAGATGGCGACCCTGTCACATTTGGAGGAGTTTTATGTACCTATACATAGCCCTAGAATCACCAAAGTCTCCTAGTATGATCGTAACATTTTCAACCTTCTGTCTGTATAATTCGGAGTTGCTAGGTTGTTTCTGTCCAGAGTTATGCCTTGTTTTATACTTGTAATGTTAAAAAAACAAGATGGCG
>NW_013955610.1:13689-13975 GCF_001266775.1 Austrofundulus limnaeus
GACTTTATTTGATAAATGTTTATTTTAACTGCAAGATGAATAAATAAAGCATATGGGTAAATAATGACAGACTAGGTTATCAGCAAAAGGCTTTAAACAACATTTATCCACCCTGAAGGAGAACATCTGAAGATCAGCTCTTTTCAATTAAACCAGAGCACATTGACTGAGAGGAAAATGTAGAAATGACTCAGCCTGTGGATGGACAACAGAGCTGCTTCATGGATTAGAAAACCTCAGTTTAGCCTCTTAGCTTTCACACAAGTGACAACACTATATTGCCAAA
>NW_013955610.1:14975-16014 GCF_001266775.1 Austrofundulus limnaeus
ACACACACACACACACACACACACACACACACACACACTGATTCTGTGAGTGACGTCCTGTAGGGGTCGCTAATGTCCGCATGAAAGCATCAGAAAGAAGCAGTGACCGACCCTCCAGCTCTCTGCTCGGCAGCTCCTCTCACACTCGGATTCCTGCTCCTCTTCTCCATTCGCTGCTGTTTTACTCCTCTGGAAACTCTCCCGCTACAGAAGGATCTTTGCCTGGAGGAGTGCAGAGCTTTTCCATCTGGGGACCGGACACCATGCCTTACTTCTGGATTCACACAGCGTGGATCACCGGAGTCACTTTCCTCTTTGGATTTCAAGGCAAGGGATCGTGTTATTCTTCTGATTTTTTTTTTCCTTTTTATTTGTCCTGGCGTTTCTGAGTGGATTAACATCTACAGAGGATGTTTTAAATGTGTTTCTCTCCACCTGACGCTGACCGGAGTTCTGAAGGTATGTGGAGTATTTCCTCCCTGAAACACCTGATGAGGCTGAAACACAAAGATCCCTCAGTCTGTTCAAATGGGATGAGTTTGGTCTGAATAAAGTTGGTAGTTAGTGGAGATCAGCTGACAGCAGTCTGTGTGGACAGTAACAGAGGGGACAGTCTGTGTGGACAGTAACAGAGGGGACAGCAGTCTGTGTGGACAGTAACAGAGGGGACAGCAGTCTGTGTGGACAGTAACAGAGGGGACAGCAGTCTGTGTGGACAGTAACAGAGGGGACAGTCTGTGTGGACAGTAACAGAGAGGACAGCAGTCTGTGTGGACAGTAACAGAGAGGACAATAGTCTGTGTGGACAGTAACAGAGGGGACAGTCTGTGTGGACAGTAACAGAGGGGACATCAGTCTGTGTGGACAGCAGAGAGGGGACAGCAGTCTGTGTGGACAGTAACAGAGGGGACAGTCTGTGTGGACAGTAACAGAGGGGACAGCAGTCTGTGTGGACAGTAACAGAGGGGACAGCAGTCTGTGTGGACAGTAACAGAGGGGACAGCAGTCTGTGTGGACAGTAACAGAGGGGACAATAGTC
>NW_013955611.1:0-736 GCF_001266775.1 Austrofundulus limnaeus
TGAGGTCAGCTGGTTCAGAAAACACATCAGATCCACTCCAGGACTGCTGAGCAACCTCACCACAATTATTTTATTTTCAGCTTTAATGATTTGAAACGTCCCCAAGTCATTCTTTATTGTGCAGCATTTTCAGCTAAATTCAAAGCTGAACTATAAAAAACTGAATTGTTGATTCAACTGAAGAAGCTCGTTTATTTAATAAATCATTTTCTCAGCAAATAGAGCCCATTTTACCCAAAAATATGACATTTTAGTGTTTTTTAAATTCTAAAAGCTGTTGTTTTTTTTGCACGAGTCACAGGGGTGGGAACACAAGTCACACGACTTGGACTTGAGTCAGACTCAAGTCATTCATATTTTGTCTTTAGACTTGACTTGAAAAAAATGTGCAGAGACTCATGACTTGATTTGGACATTTACACCAATGACTTGGGACTTGAATTGGACTTGAACCTGTTTACTTGAAAAGACGATGTTTTGCCAAAAATCTAAAGTTTAAAACACATTATTTAAAAAGTAGGACCCATTAACTCACTCTGTATTAACAAATCAGACTGTCCCTCTGTTTTTTATTCAACGTTAGTTTTTACAGTTACACAAGTTAATCTGAACTGTGCAATTTTAAAATAACTCTTCAAGTACTTTGACAATTCAGCTGCAAGTTTCATCACAATTTGAGATATTTAAAAAAACAGTACACAGTTTATTATTTATATTTAACACATAACTTCAACAT
>NW_013955611.1:1736-2501 GCF_001266775.1 Austrofundulus limnaeus
TGGATGAGGAGGGAGGTGGGACCAAGTCATTGTTTTACAAGTCTCAAGTAAGTCTCAGGTCGTCATCCTCAAGACCTGAGTCAAGTCTCAAGTAAGTCTCAGGTCGTCATCCTCAAGTCCTGAGTCAAGTCTCAAGTGAGTCTCAGGTCGTCATCCTTAAGACCCCAGTCAAGTCTCAAGTAAGTCTCAGGTCGTCATCCTCAAGACCTGAGTCAAGTCTCAAGTAAGTCTCAGGTCGTCATCCTCAAGACCTGAGTCAAGTCTCAAGTAAGTCTCAGGTTGTCATCCTTAAGACCCCAGTCAAGTCTCAAGTAAGTCTCAGGTCGTCATCCTCAAGACCTGAGTCAAGTCTCAAGTAAGTCTCAGGTCTTCATCTTTAAGACCTGAGTCAAGACTCAAGTAAGTCTCAGGTCGTCATCATTAAGACCCGAGTCAAGTCTCAAGTAATTCTCAGGTCGTCATCCTTAAGACCCGAGTCAAGTCTCAAGTAAGTCTCAGGTCGTCATCCTTAAGACCTGAGTCAAGGCTCAAGTAAGTCTCAGGTCGTCATCCTTAAGACCTGAGTCAAGTCTCAAGTAAGTCTCAGGTCGTCATCCTCCAGACCTGAGTCAAGACTCAAGTAAGTCTCAGGTCGTCATCCTCAAGACCTGAGTCAAGTCTCGAGTAAGTCTCAGGTCGTCATCCTCAAGACCTGAGTCAAGTCTCAAGTAAGTCTCAGATCGTCATCCTCAAGTCCTGAGTCAAGTCTCAAGTAAGTCTCAGGTC
>NW_013955611.1:5029-5667 GCF_001266775.1 Austrofundulus limnaeus
TCAAGTAAGTCTCAGGTCGTCATCCTTAAGACCTGAGTCAAGACTCAAGTAAGTCTCAGGTCGTCATCCTTAAGACCTGAGTCAAGACTCAAGTAAGTCTCAGGTCGTCATCCTTAAGACCTGAGTCTTTATACGCAGGTCCTGAGTCAAGTCTCAAGTAAGTCTCAAGTCTTTATCCTCAAGTCTCTGAGTCAAGTCTCAAGTCTTTATACTCAGGTCCTGAATCAAGTCTCAAGTCTTTATACGCAGGTCCTGAGTCAAGTCTCAAGTAAGTCTCAAGTCTTTATCCCCAAATACTGAGTCAAGTCTCAAGTCTTTATCCTCAAGTTCCAAGTTAAGTCTTTAGTAAGTCTCAGATTTTCATCCTCAAGTCCTGAGTCTAGTCTCAAGTCTTTGTATTCAGGTCCTGAGTCAAGTCTCAAGTCTTTATCCTCAAGTGGGACCAAGTCATTGTTTTACAAGTCTCAAGTAAGTCTCAGGTCGTCATCCTCAAGTCCTGAGTCAAGTCTCAAGTAAGTCTCAGGTCGTCATCCTTAAGACCTGAGTCAAGACTCAAGTAAGTCTCAGGTCGTCATCCTTAAGACCTGAGTCAAGACTCAAGTAAGTCTCAGGTCGTCATCCTTAAGACCTGAGTCGTG
>NW_013955611.1:7944-9209 GCF_001266775.1 Austrofundulus limnaeus
CTAAAGCACTAATTGGCACTAATTAATTGGCACTAAAGCACTAATTTCCTGATTAGTGTTTTAGGGCTCTTGTTACTTTTTTTTAAACATTAGTGGATTAGCACTCGCTAAATATTTGGGCTAAATTTAGCAGCATTAACTCAGGTCTATAAATGTTATTGATCAACATTATTGTTTTTGTTCATATACATGTCAGTTATCTACAAGGTCACGTGTCAAACTCGAGGCCCGCGTACTTTAGAATTAGCTTTTGCTAAATTTTTCAGTGTGTTAGTGCTTTAAAATTAGGGGACCTAAATATTTAAGTTAGCGCTTTAGGGTTAGTGCAGCTAATATTTAGATTAGTGCTGCCCACCACTGCCTGTGGGTTCATAAAAAGGCCGGTGTTATTATCCACAATCAAAATGTTTTGACATTGGAGTTGATTTAAAATGGCAGCGACACACTTTGGTCCCACTCAGACGAGCCGTTAGCTCATCAGTCAGTTGTTCAAACAGCTATGTGCAACAGGTAAGATAATTATTCTTCACCTTTTCGACAGATCCTCACTTTGAGAAGCTGCAGGTTTTTAAACCAGCCCTGTGTTTCTGCGCTTTGCTCTGCTTGGTGTTGTCACCGTGCACACTTCTGTTAGGACGAGCAGAAGTGACGGAACGTCTCCGTCCCGCCGCCCGTCACGTCTACACGCTTCGTTTGGGCCTGTCGGTCTGCTCGTCCACCTGCAGTCCCTGATCCCCCTGCAGCAGAGGACAGGCGTCCGTTAAACACCACCAAACTCCGGTGACGACCACCAGCGCCAGCGGGATGACTCACCAAGACGGAGAAGGCTCCGGAACGACCCGACTTCCCTCTCTTCAGCGGATCCAGCTTCACCTGCCTCCTCACTCTGGTCACCTGAGAGCAGTCACAGGTTCATGAGTTTTACCTGCAGGACTTAAAGCCCCGTTCGTGCACGTGGAAATCACGTTAGCGAGTGCTTCGTGTGGAGTGACGTGGCTGTGCTGACACGTCGAGCTTCTTCATCCCAGCTGTTCGGCTGCTGCCTCGGGGTTGCCATGGAAACTCACCTGTAGGGGGTTGGACGTCAAGTCGTTCCTGAGGAGGGAGAAGGTTCCGGGGCGGCGGGTTTTACGCTTGCTCTTTTTCTTGTTCACAGCCGGAGTCAGGTGTCTCCTGGACCTATCAGCCTGAGAGGAAACAGTGACGCAGGGATTATGAAGTGACACACACACACACACACACACACACACACACACACACACACA
>NW_013955611.1:10209-10829 GCF_001266775.1 Austrofundulus limnaeus
CTCTCAACTTAACACACGTGTTTGATATGACTCTTCTACATGACAAGAATAATTTCATTTTTAAACGTTTTTTTTCCGACACGAGGTTAGTTATTATGTAGTTTGCAGCGAGCAAACAGCATTTAAACGGACTCAGACCGGACCGACTCACCTTGTCTCAGCGGCACAGACGATGACTGACACATGATGAACACCCTGGTCCTTCACTAACTATCAGATCCATCAGAAGTGCGTCACTCACCTGTCTGTCTGCGGTCTGGCCGCCCGCGCACAGCTCTCCCCGGCTCGCTCCGGAGCAGTCCAAGGCGTGCGACAGCAGGCTCGCCTGCAGGCACAGCACGCACAGCCACACAGCAAACCCCATGATCCAGGCAGGAACTAGACTGGTCCCAGCTGCCGTCAGCGCCCTGCTTTATACTCTCGGCTCGGCTAATGGGGACCAGATGCAGGGGGGAAGGGGGAGGCCATGCCAGCTTCACACAGACAAACAGCCTACCACAAGCATGCGCTCCACGCCATCCAGTGGCCTGTGGCCCTGCAGAAACATGTCAGACATCTTGAAGGGGGCCTCTCTCTTTCAACGCCCCCCCACCGCCCTCTAACCACCACTAACCCCTACC
>NW_013955612.1:0-394 GCF_001266775.1 Austrofundulus limnaeus
TTCGTAGATAATAACGCCAAGGTAGGTTTACTTGAGATTTGACAGGAATGTTGTATAAGGATAATAGATAGCACGTTTTAATTGGGAGGAGCTCTCATTTGTTAATATTTAGACCTGAAGCTTCAGAGAATATCTGGATGAGTTCACTGGCAACAGGGATTTGATCAGTCACGTAAAAACAGAGTGGTATCATCAGCAACTTGACTTATTAAAACCTCTCTATCAGCAACTGTGATACCAGACACCTTATTTCCATGGATATAACTTGCCAGAAGCTGGGCAGCAATTAGGAAAAGATAAGGAGAAATGGGACAGCCCTGACGGACTCCTCTAGATCAGTGTTTCCCAAAGTTGGGGTCGGGACCCAAAGTGGAGTCCCGAAACATCAAGGTGG
>NW_013955612.1:3701-4414 GCF_001266775.1 Austrofundulus limnaeus
TTATTGATGTTTCATAACATAACATACAATGTCAATACCAGAACAATGTACCAGGGCTCCCCATAAATAGCAAGAAAAACAGAGAGAAAATAAAATAGCATTCAGCAGCATCGAGGGTTTTTATAGCTTTGAGGATTGTATAGTCTTTATATAGTTTCAGTTCATTCATGAAGAGCTTAAAAAGGGGCTTTTTTACCAGAGAATTACGCTTATGAATATGAAATTATGCAAAAATAGTAAGAAAATTTATCAAATAAAATATAATTATATTGTTGTCAAACCAGTTAGAGAAAAATACTATTGTTTTTTTTTATAAAGAATGCATTTATTATTCCAAATATGGAAGGTGTGCGGAGAGAAAGAGTGTAAAGAGCATCTGTTTGTGATAATTAGCTAATTTCATGGGTAATTTCTCAATATTAAAATTAGATTGTAAAACAAACGAGAGGCCATCAGTTTTGGAGAATATATATTTGGGGATAAAATTCCATAAAGAGTTAGGGTCCATTAAAAACTTTCTAATCCAGTTAATTTTGAAAGTATAGTTTGATGTGGTAATATCTAAGAAATCGAGACCCCCAGAGTCTAATGCATTGATAAGAACACAAACTTTAATAAAATGAGTTTTGTTTTTCCAGGTAAAACTATAAAGCATTTTATCAATCATTTTACAAGTTAAAGAATTAACACTTAGTGAGAACGCAGCGTACGTT
>NW_013955612.1:5043-6083 GCF_001266775.1 Austrofundulus limnaeus
ATTTTGGAACCGGTACCATTTTTCTTCTAGCCAAGATTCAGACATTTCTATAGAGACCACATATATGTCTAACTAAAAGAACTTATAATTAAAGAAGAAAACCAGAGATTTGGGTTTAAGAGACAAAGGAACGATTTGGCGGGCCGAACTTTGGAATAGCCCTGGTATACATTCCTTCTGAATGCTTAACACTTGTTTCTAAACAAACAGATGAATTTAAAACACAAGAAGATTCTGTAGATGTTTATATTTATTGTTTACAGTAAGTGCAGCTTCATTGTTTTACATTTGTCCATGCAGACGACGTCCGTTCGGTCAAAGGTGAAGACAAACTCCTGATCATTCGTCAACAATAGTTTCACAGCTACTTTCAGACAGGAAGTCACGAGCAGATGAAAGTTTTGATGCTGAAGAACTGAGTCAACAGATGGGTTTTAAACTGTTGGTTTGAGGCTTTTTTGCTGTGTGGATGACAGACAGGAAGTGGAGAAAGGGGAGGGGTTTATGTGCATGGACCAACTCTTTCACCCAGGAGAACAGATGAGACAGAACCAAGCCTAAGATTACCTTAAACAACATTTAAATGTTTTTTTTTCTTCTATTTTTATTATTAAGCCCTCCCTGATCACCACAATTAGACGTGAGGCTCTGCTCCTTCAGGTTACCTGTGAGGAAAATGAGGAAAAGCAGCTGATGTGTTTTAGTCTATGAGTCGTTGACGGACATGTTCTCCATGTCGTTGGGCAGGTTGGGCTCTCCTCCTCCTCCTCCCTCCTTCTTCTTCTTCCCTCCTCCTTCCTGCCGTTTCTTGGCTTTCTTGGAGACCTCCTGATCGATGGGGGCCAGCTTGACAAACTTAATCATCTCATTCAAACCTGAAGGTGGAAAAAACAAATTAAGACTTTTGGAGAATTAGCAGAAAATGGTTGAAATGTTGGGATAAATAAATAGCAGTTAGAAACAGACATGGGTTTTTACTATGTAAAAACAAGTGTGCATTGCCATGTAGCATGTCATTGCAGCATGGCTTTGCCTGCAGC
>NW_013955612.1:6953-7784 GCF_001266775.1 Austrofundulus limnaeus
TGTATTACCACTACCAGCCTTAACTAAGGTAGAGACTAACAGGAATCCAAATACTGTAAAATGAATAAATTAACATCTAAAATTAATAATAAATACACAAGAACATAATTTAACAGCAGTTTTGTACTGAAGTTGCCTGATTGAGTCTGGAAGCAGTTTTGTGATTGAAGCCACTTCCACAGGTGCGCCATTTAACTGTTTTTATAAACACTGAAGCTGGTTTTAATCTTCATCCACATACCGTAAGGACTGGGCTTCCAGGAGACAACAGCCGTGTCAGATTTGGGGTTTGGCTCATTAAGAAACTCGATCTTTACATCGATCGGAGCGTGAACGTAGTGCTGACAGATCTGGGGGTCCTCATCTCCAAGCAGCTCCAAACAGGGCCACGGAATACAACCTGAGAACAATGATGTTCATCTTACAAACCTTTATTGAAAAATACATCTTGTTTTTAAAATTCAGAATTCCTCTTTGTATAAAAACATGTAAAACGTGTCAATAAATCTGTGGACAAAGTCTGCAGGATGGTAATGTTGCTGTTCAGAGGCGGACAGAGCACTAAAATATCAACATACTTCAACATACGTATTTTTACTCAAGTAAATAGACATATTATCCATCCAAGAAATTACAGAGTAAAAAAGTATCTTGCAAGGAGGTTACGTGAGTACTGCTCAGTATTATACTGTTTGAATTTTTTGTGGGGGCAGATGTACGATTTTTTTTCTTCTTTCAATCTATGATTTAAAAAAAAGTTGGATAAAGAAACCTACATATACAGTATATATAAATATACACACACATATATACACATACATATATGTATGT
>NW_013955612.1:8784-9602 GCF_001266775.1 Austrofundulus limnaeus
GGTTGAAGAATATAAATGTATAAAATGATACCTTATGATAACTTGATCCTTGATCTAAAAGCTGTTACACTAAATTAAACAAATATTTCTGATCATTTTCTCAATTATTTAAAATAAATAAATAAATTTCACTTACCAGACTTTCCTCTGGCTTTGGTCACAATGAAGTCGTAAAAACTGTGATGCTGAAAATTTCAAAAGGGTGAGAGTAAAAATTAATTCAACATTACAACATGAAACTTTACGACATAAAACAAATCAAAATCCCCCACAATGATCAGACATCTGACAAGTCAAAACTAAAGAATGAACGCACTTCAAAATGTTTGTTTAAAGTGAAAACACAGAATGTCTGACAAGGTGGAATCTGCGTAGAGGTTATAAAGTATCTGTGAGATGTTGGAAGTGAACAGAAACTGCTTTTGATTTACGTGGCGGCGCTCACATGAGGGATTATCAGATCTTCTTTGATGTACATGAGCTGCTCCACTCCAGCAGACCTGCAGAGAAGAAACGACGTCACAGATTTCCTGCGAGTCTGAGGAGTTTGAGCTTTGGCGACATCTAGTGGCAGCTTTAAACAGCTCCAATCGGAACATTACACATTATTTGACAAACATTTACTTTAACTGTGAACAAAGACTGGAAAAATACTGTTCAGTTTTTAGGAATTAAAAAAACATATTGCCACACAAACCTCAGTTTAGCCTGTTAGCTTTTGCGTTAGCGCAAAGCTAATATTGTTAGCTTGGGTATGCATAAAAAACTAATAAATATGTGGTTTTAGTTTATACATAGCTAACACTATATCACCATAG
>NW_013955612.1:10602-10828 GCF_001266775.1 Austrofundulus limnaeus
CAGGCTTTCAGTTTGGTCGGTGCCCGAGGTGCGCCAGGCTTACACTGGTAGTTGTCTCGTGGCCGGGGAAGTTTGTGGCTTCAAACTCGGGCTGCCCTCACTTCCTCTCTGTCTCCCTGGCAACGAAGCGCTATCACTGTTTACTCGCATCCTGTCGAGACACGCAGAAACTCTGTGACCCCGAACCCTGCGGCACTGCTGCCCGTGATCAACACAATCTGGAATG
>NW_013955613.1:0-604 GCF_001266775.1 Austrofundulus limnaeus
TGTGTGTGTGTGTGTGTGTGTGTGTGTGTAGGAGGTTGTGTGTTCTCTGCAGGCTCTCTGTGATCTTCAGTGTGATGACGTGTGCAGAGAACAGCAGAAGAAAGTCAGCCAGGTAAACACACCTGTACACACAACCTGAGCCACCCACACCTGAACACACACACTGACTGATCTGTGTGTTCAGGTGAAGGAGGCGGAGCTAAGAGCAGCTGAGGAAGAGGAGCAGAGGAAGCTGCAGGTCAGTGGGATGACCCCTCAGAGTACTTCCTGTACCTGGAGACAGGTGTGTCCTGGTCCAGCCTCTGATCAGGTGTGTTTCCAGGAGGAGCTGGAGGCCTTCGAGAAGCGCCAGCAGAGAGGAGGAGGAGGCCGCAGGAACAAGAGGAAGAGGAGGGAGGAGGTGGATGATGAGCAGGCCAGGGCCAGGAGGTGGTGGAGGAGGTGTGCCACCTTCATCCTGCTCCCTGTGGGCGGAGTCCTGCTGTCTGCTGCCGCCTACTACCTGCTGAGCTCCACCTGAACGAGTCTCACCTGTCTGCTTCCTGCTGGAGTTCTTCACAGACCACCTCAGATCATCCACATGCAACTTAATCCAGATTAATCC
>NW_013955613.1:2744-3452 GCF_001266775.1 Austrofundulus limnaeus
TAGTCTGGTCCAGGTTCTTTCTCCTCAGACCTTAGTCTGGTCCAGGTTCTTTCTCCTCAGACCTTAGTCTGGTCCAGGTTCTTTCTCCTCAGACCTCAGTCTGGTCCAGGTTTTGTCCTCTCAGACCTGGTCCAGGTTTTGTCCTCAGACCTCAGTCTGGTCCAGGTTTTGTTCTCAGACCTCAGACCTGGTCTAGGTTTTGTCCTCAGACCTCAGTCTGGTCCAGGTTTTGTCCTCTCAGACCTGGTCCCGGTTTTGTCCTCTCAGACCTGGTCCAGGTTTTGTCCTGTCACCTCAGACCTGGTCCAGGTTTTGTACTCTCAGACCTGGTCCAGGTTTTGTCCTCAGACCTGGTCCAGGTTTTGTCCCCTCAGACCTCAGACCTGGTCCAGGTTTTGTCCCCTCAGACCTCAGACCTGGTCCAGGTTTTGTCCTCTCAGACCTGGTCCAGGTTTTGTCCTCTCACCTCAGACCTAGCCCAGGTTTTGTCCTCTCAGACCTGGTCCAGGTTTTGTCCTGAGACCTCAGTCTGGTCCAGGTTTTGTCCTCAGACCTGGTCCAGGTTTTGTCCTCAGACCTCAGTCTGGTCCAGGTTTTGTCCTCTCACCTCAGACCTGGTCCAGGTTTTGTCCTCTCACCTCAGACCTGGTCCAGGTTTTGTCCTCTCACCTCAGACCTGGTCCAGGTTTTGTCCTCTCACCTCAGACC
>NW_013955613.1:4452-4831 GCF_001266775.1 Austrofundulus limnaeus
CAACACCTGACACAAGTAACTACAACACCTGACACAGGTAACTACAACACCTGACACAGGTAACTACAACACCTGACACAGGTAACTACAACACCTGACACAGGTAACTACAGCACATGACACAGGTAACTACAACACCTGACACAGGTAACTACAGCACATGACACAGGTAACTACAACACCTGACACAGGTAACTACAGCACATGACACAGGTAACTACAACACATGACACAGGTAACTACAACACCTGACACAGGTAACTACAACACATGACACAGGTAACTACAGCACCAACACCTGACACAGGTAACTACAGCACCAACACCTGACACAGGTAACTACAACACCAACACCTGACACAGGTAACTACAACACCTG
>NW_013955613.1:5831-6416 GCF_001266775.1 Austrofundulus limnaeus
GTTTTGTCCTTTTCTGCCAAACTGAAATCCTGTTAAAGCATCTGTGCTGATCAGAGCAGAGACAGACTGAAACTCTGAGCTGAATTCTGATCCGTGTCCTCTGCCGGCACCGTCTGCTGGTTGTAGTCAGGACAGCTGATTTACGAGGACGTTAGCGGACACTTCAGGGTAGAACCAGGTCTGAAGATGGATGGTGGGGGGTGGGGGGGGAATTTCTGAGTTTTGATGTCCCTCACAAGGACAGCAGTTAGTGTGACTTTAAGATTCTCCTCGTCTCTGTCTCATCTGGTCCTCTGCTGTCCTTCAGTGTCTCTGTATTAATGGGAAGTCGAGGTGAATGCTGATGAGCCGGAGTCTGTCCTGAGCTCTGATTGGATGCTGGACGTCCACCAGACTGACTGGATGTTTCACCTCCAAGAAATGTCCATCAAGGAAAGGTTGGACCAAATCAGGAGACTTTATTTTCTCCTAACAGCTCCTAAACCTGAGACAGAGACTGAAACTCAGGGGCGGAGTCATACCTGCAGTAACAGCATTGTAGGAGGAGGACAACTGGAAACGGAGGCCTCCACCTCTGTTTAATGA
>NW_013955613.1:7416-9136 GCF_001266775.1 Austrofundulus limnaeus
CTGTCAGAACCTGTCAGAACCTCTGTCAGAACCTGTCAGAACCTCTGTCAGAACCTGTCAGAACCTCTGTCCTCTGTCTTTTTCAGGCAGCTGTCAGCTGATCGTGGACCCTCAGTGTCACATGCTGCCCTACAACCACACGTGGCTGTCCTCCTCCGTTGCCGTGGTGAAGAGTTCTGAGGTTGACATGTTGCTAAGGTAACTGCACCCAGAGTCCAACTGGGTCCAACAAGGCCAAAGGTCCAGACCTGGAGACCAGTCTCCAGAAGGTATTTGGGTTTCTGTCATGGTACGGGGTCCATCAGGAGGTCTTAGGGTGTCCTGTCCTCTCTGACCCCTTCAGTCGAGTCAGATGGCTGTCTGTCCTGACCCTGGTTCTGACCCTGGTTCTGGTTCTGACCCTGGTTTTGGTTCTGGTTAGTTTCTTCCTGTTAAAAGGAGTTGTTTCTTCCCACTGTCACCACCGTGCTGCTCAGGATGACAGATCCCAGTCTGTCAGAGCTGGTTTTACACAGCTGTGTTACAATGAGACAGCACGGTGGTGCAGTGGTTAGAGCATCACCTCACAGCAACAAGGTCACATGTTCCACCTGTGCAGCTGTGGGTTTTCTCTTCTTTATAAAGTAAAGTTAGATGAAGTTAAAAGCTGTTTTTAGTTTGTTCTTTTATACATCTGTTGATGTTAGTGTTAGGGTTAACCCTGACCTGAACAACTGGGTCGGTGCAGAAGTTCTGGTTCTGAACTCTGACGTTTGTGTCACAGGTTCTTCAACTACCTCAGCAGACTGTCCTGCTACAGACACATCATGATGTTCGGCTGCTCGCTGGCTCTGCCCGAGTGTGTCCAGGCCCACGGCACAAACAGCAGGTAAACAAAACAAACAACAGGTGACAGTAAACAATAAACAACAGGTAACAGTAAACAATAAACAACAGGTAACAGTAAACAATAAACAGCAGGTAACAGTAAACAATAAACAACAGGTAACAGTAAACAATAAACAACAGGTAACAAAACAATAAACAACAGGTAACAGTAAACAATAAACAACAGGTAACAGTAAACAATAAACAACAGGTAACCAAAACAATAAACAACAGGTAACAGTAAACAATAAACAACAGGTAACAGTAAACAATAAACAACAGGTAACAGTAAACAATAAACAACAGGTAACCAAAACAATAAACATTAGGTAACAGTAAACAATAAACAACAGGTAACCAAAACAATAAACAACAGGTAACAGTAAACAATAAACAACNCTGGGTCGGTGCAGAAGTTCTGGTTCTGAACTCTGACGTTTGTGTCACAGGTTCTTCAACTACCTCAGCAGACTGTCCTGCTACAGACACATCATGATGTTCGGCTGCTCGCTGGCTCTGCCCGAGTGTGTCCAGGCCCACGGCACAAACAGCAGGTAACCAAAACAAACAACAGGTGACAGTAAACAATAAACAGCAGGTAACCAAAACAATAAACAACAGGTAACCAAAACAATAAACAACAGGTAACAGTAAACAATAAAGAACAGGTAACCAGAACAATAAACAACAGGTAACAGTAAACAATAAACAACAGGTAACCAGAACAATAAACAACAGGTAACAAAAACAATAAACAACAGGTAACAGTAAACAATAAACAGCAGGTAACAGTAAACAATAAACAACAGGTAACAGTAAACAATAAACAGCAGGTAAACAAAACAATAAACAA
>NW_013955614.1:0-762 GCF_001266775.1 Austrofundulus limnaeus
AGGTGAACAGGTAGGTGAACAGGTGAACAGGTGAGTAGGTGAACAGGTGAGTAGGTGAACAGGTGAGTAGGTGAACAGGTGGTGAACAGGTGAACAGGTGGGTAGGTGAGCAGGTGAACAGGTGAGTACGTGAACAGGTGAGTAGGTGAACAGGTGGTTAGGTGAACAGGTGGGTAGGTGAGCAGGTGAACAGGTGAGTACGTGAACAGGTGGGTAGGTGAACAGGTGAGTAGGTGAACAGGTGGTTAGGTGAACAGGTGAGTAGGTGAACAGGTGAGTAGGTGAACAGGTGAGTAGGTGAACAGGTGGGTAGGTGAACAGGTGGGTAGGTGAACAGGTGAGTACGTGAACAGGTGAGTAGGTGAACAGGTGAGTAGGTGAACAGGTGAGTAGGTGAGTACGTGAACAGGTGAGTAGGTGAACAGGTGAGTAGGTGAACAGGTGGGTAGGTGAACAGGTGAGTAGGTGAACAGGTGGGTAGGTGAACAGGTGGGCAGGTGAACAGGTGAGTAGGTGAACAGGTGAGTAGGTGAACAGGTGGGTAGGTAAACAGGTGAACAGGTGAGTAGGTGAACAGGTGGGTAGGTAAACAGGTGAACAGGTGAGTAGGTGAACAGGTGGGTAGGTGAACAGGTGAGTAGGTGAACAGGTGGGTAGGTGAACAGGTGGGCAGGTGAACAGGTGAGTAGGTGAACAGGTGGGTAGGTGAACAGGTGAGTAGGTGAACAGGTGGGTAGGTGAACAGGTGAACAGGTGAGTAGG
>NW_013955614.1:1762-2767 GCF_001266775.1 Austrofundulus limnaeus
GGTGAACAGGTGGGTAGGTGAACAGGTGAACAGGTGAGTAGGTGAACAGGTGGGTAGGTGAACAGGTGGGTAGGTGAACAGGTGGGTAGGTAAACAGGTGAACAGGTGAGTAGGTGAACAGGTGGGTAGGTGAACAGGTGGGTAGGTAAACAGGTGAACAGGTGAGTAGGTGAACAGGTGGGTAGGTGAACAGGTGGGTAGGTGAACAGGTGGGTAGGTAAACAGGTGAACAGGTAATCAGAAATGTGTGTCTGTGATAAAACAGACACTCTGACATGTGGCACTGAATCTGTTACCTGGACCTTCAGCCTGCTCAGATACACAGGTGAGTCTTGCTCCTCCTCTGATATGTCAGGTGGGCAGATGATGTAACACAACATCAGCTCCTGATGATGAATCAAAGAGAAAGACAATCATCATCATCATCATCATCATCATCATCTGAAACAGGAAGTCAAGCAGCAGTTACCTTGGAGACGTTCGCTGTGATCCGACTGAGAGCTGCCAGAGAACGCCAAGAAAACTGACGCAAAGCCCCGCCCCCAAATCTCTCATCAGCCCTTTGAACTACCACTGAATAACTGCAGGACGAGGACAGGGACAAACTGAGACACTGATGACATCACTGTGATGCTTCTGATTGTTTTACTTCAAACATGACCTCAGTGGGAGGAGTCTGACTTACCTGGAGTGATAGAAAGGTGGTCCCCTCCTGTACAACACTGAAAACAGTGACAGTTAACATAAGGGTAACACACAGTTAGTAACACACANGTAGGTGAACAGGTGGGTAGGTGAACAGGTGAACAGGTAAACAGGTGAAAAGGTGGGTAGGTGAACAGGTGAATAGGTGAACAGTTGGGTAGGTGAACAGGTGGGTAGGTGAACAGGTGGGTAGGTGAACAGGTGAATAGGTGAACAGGTGAATAGGTGAACAGGTGGGTAGGTGAACAGGTGAGTAGGTGAACAGGTGAGTAGGTGAACAGGTGGGTAGGTGAACAGGTG
>NW_013955614.1:3767-5984 GCF_001266775.1 Austrofundulus limnaeus
CTGTGATGCTTCTGATTGTTTTACTTCAAACATGACCTCAGTGGGAGGAGTCTGACTTACCTGGAGTGATAGAAAGGTGGTCCCCTCCTGTACAACACTGAAAACAGTGACAGTTAACATAAGGGTAACACACAGTTAGTAACACACAGGTATCACACAGGTAGTAACACAGGTAGTAACACACAGTTAGTAACACACAGGTAACACACAGGTAGTAACACACAGGTAACACACAGGTAACACACAGGTAGAAACACACAGGTAACACAAACTGAATGTATTTTATGTGAAACAGAAGAATGAGGCTGTGCGTCTTACTGAAATCAACGCCATACTTGGCTCCGCCCCCTCCTTTAGGGACCCACCCCATGCTGCGGAAGTGATGATAGGCAGCATAGGAGCTGATGAAGTCTGGACGAAATGAGCGGAACTTCCTCCACAGCTGGATGACTGACAGGGGCTCCTGGCCAATCACAGAGAAGAACAGGAACAAAGTCACATCCTGACAGGAAACAGGAAGAAGCACCAAACAACAGACACTCACCTGATGCAGGTACACAGACAACACCCCCAGGCCATAGACCAGGAAGAAGGCCTGTAGGTGCAGACAGACAGGTGAGTGGACAGATAGGTGAGTAGACAGACAGGTGAGTAGACAGACAGGTGAGCAGACAGACAGGTGAGTAGACAGACAGGTGAGCAGACAGACAGGTGAGCACACAGACAGGTGAGTAGACAGACAGGTGAGTGGACAGATAGGTGAGTAGACAGACAGGTGAGTAGACAGACAGGTGAGTGGACAGACAGGTGAGTAGACAGACAGGTGAGTGGACAGATAGGTGAGTAGACAGACAGGTGAGTAGACAGACAGGTGAGTAGACAGACAGGTGAGTAGACAGACAGGTGAGTGGACAGATAGGTGAGTAGACAGACAGGTGAGTAGACAGACAGGTGAGCAGACAGACAGGTGAGCACACAGACAGGTGAGTAGACAGGTGAGTAGACAGACAGGTGAGCAGACAGACAGGTGAGCAGACAGACAGGTGAGCAGACAGACAGGTGAGCACACAGACAGGTGAGCACACGGACAGGTGAGTAGACAGACAGGTGAGCAGACAGAAAGGTGAGCAGACAGACAGGTGAGCAGACAGACAGGTGAGCACACGGACAGGTGAGCACACGGACAGGTGAGTAGACAGACAGGTGAGCACACAAACAGGTGAGCACACGGACAGGTGAGCACACAGACAGGTGAGTAGACAGACAGGTGAGCAGACAGACAGGTGAGCAGACAGACAGGTGAGCACACAAACAGGTGAGTAGACAGACAGGTGAGCACACAGACAGGTGAGCACACAGACAGGTGAGTAGACAGACAGGTGAGCACACGGACAGGTGAGTAGACAGACAGGTGAGCACACAGACAGGTGAGTAGACAGACAGGTGAGCACACGGACAGGTGAGTAGACAGATAGGTGAGCATACGGACAGGTGAGCACACAGACAGGTGAGTAGACAGACAGGTGAGCACACGGACAGGTGAGTAGACAAACAGGTGAGTAGACAGACAGGTGAGTAGACAGACAGGTGAGTAGACAGACAGGTGAGCAGACAGACAGGTGAGCAGACAGACAGGTGAGCAGACAGACAGGTGAGTAGACAGATGAGCACACAGACAGGTGAGCAGACGGACAGGTGAGTAGACAGATGAGCACACAGACAGGTGAGTAGACAGACAGGTGAGCAGACAGACAGGTGAGCACACAGACAAGTGAGTAGACAGACAGGTGAGTAGACAGACAGGTGAGCAGACGGACAGGTGAGCACACAGACAGGTGAGTAGACAGACAGGTGAGCAGACAGACAGGTGAGCAGACGGACAGGTGAGTACACAGACAGGTGAGTAGACAGACAGGTGAGTACACAGACAGGTGAGCAGACGGACAGGTGAGCAGACGGACAGGTGAGTAGACAGACAGGTGAGCAGACAGACAGGTGAGCAGACGGACAGGTGAGTACACAGACAGGTGAGTAGACAGACAGGTGAGCACACAGACAGGTGAGTACACAGACAGGTGAGCAGACGGACAGGTGAGCAGACGGACAGGTGAGTAGACAGACAGGTGAGCAGACAGACAGGTGAGCACACGGACAGGTGAGTAGACAGACAGGTGAGCAGACGGACAGGTGAGCACACGGACAGGTGAGCACACGGAC
>NW_013955615.1:0-707 GCF_001266775.1 Austrofundulus limnaeus
TTTCTGCTCCTCCATGATGTCACAGACACCAGTGGACAGGATGGGCGGGGCTCAGTCTAGTCATATTTATATTTAAGTCTATGGAAAACTCTGAACCTGCACAGAGTCGACCCGAGTAGGGCCGAGTCAGGCCAGTGGAAAAGAAAGGTTTTGATGAAGGCAATCTGTGCTTTATGAGATGTTTTGCTAACAAACACAAACCAGAAATAATGTTTATTCTTGTTTCTGTCTTTGTCCAGCTTCCTGTTCCTGCATGTCCTTTAACCCAGAGACCAGGAGAATTTCTGTGGGCATGGACACTGGAAGTATCTGTGTAAGTCTGTCTGTAGGACGTCTTTTCTTCCAAAAATCATCTCTGATACAGATCATTGGTTAAATATTTATAACTCACCTCAGGATTTGGTTGTTAAATTGCCAAGAAAACTATAAAATTTGGTAAATAGTGAAATTAATAAACCAGTTCTTCTTTAGGCTGCTCATCTAACAGAACAGGTTTTTGTTTCATCTCTTGGGATTTGGTGCCAGCACCATCTTGCTATGGGTTTTGTGTGCACAGTCAGTCAAAAAGCAGATGGGACATCAATCAGTGTGAAGGCCTTCAAGTGTTTCAATGTTTTTCTTTTTCAATATTATTTTTCATGTTTTTTCTTTTTCTTTTCTTTAATATATATATACACACACACACACACACACACACACACACACAC
>NW_013955615.1:3128-3688 GCF_001266775.1 Austrofundulus limnaeus
GTATTGCACCTTATTCAAAATCAGTGCGGTCCTACGGGCCTCTGCGGCCCAAAGTTAAAAACTGTTGTTATTTTGTAAGAATCACTGCGTTAAAGCACACATGATGTGTGAGTGAAGAAGAAGTCATGAACAATAATGTGTGTTTTTCCAGTTAAAAAAACTGATCTCATATAAGCCTTTTCTGTTTTAAGAAGCAGGTCAGGTTAAAAATGGCCACTGAGATCAGCTGAGTGAGTTTGCTCTAATGGGAAGGACTAACAATAGGAATCAGTCATGCTGCTGTCAAGGAGACGCTCTGAGTGGCTTTCTGTAACAGGAAGATGAAAGGCTGTTAGTGCACAGCAGCAACACCGATCCATACCAATGAGGAGCCAGTTAGCCTCAGCGTGCTAACAGGACAGGATTCACTGGTTTCTGCAGAAATCATCACTTACCTTTCTGTACAGATGGGTTTCCTGACCGTTTGGTTACTGCTGCCTAAACAAGACTTTGGTGATTTATACATTTACAGCACTTGTAGGTAAAAAGCCACGTCAAGGTCTGAAAACATAATGTAGGAA
>NW_013955615.1:6108-6729 GCF_001266775.1 Austrofundulus limnaeus
GAATGAACATGGTCTGGATAGCCCACAGACATACCATAAACATTTCTAGGACCCATTATTGGTCTCCTTTAAATTGAGTTGAAGTTTATCTGTGAGGAGAGTTTGATTAACATCTGTTCACATGTTGATGAGATACTTTGCTAACATGACAGATGAACACACCCCCATCTGCTTACAACATATTCTGTACTGCTCTATAGTTCATTTTAGTTTTGTGATTGTGTCAAAACATTCTCAGATAAAAGGAAGCATTATCATAATTAACATGTAATTATTTTCTAAATGTAATTTATTGGAAGATAAAAGAGAACTTGGATCTGGTGTTTAAAAAGATGAGTATCCATGAATATGAAAACAAACACTGTTCTCTGAAATGTGCAGGATCATTTTGATGTGTTTAATCAACTTCATGGGTAGCAGATAAGAAAGGGATTGACTACAGCAGGAGTTCTACAGCAGAACATGGTTCTGTCATTTTGGACCTTAACCCTAAAACCAGGTTTGATGTAGAGACCAGACACGCTTTTGTAGGAGACCAGTCTGGTCAGGTGACCATCCTGAAGCTGGAGCAGGACAGCTGCAGTCTGGTCACTACCTTCAAAGGACACACCGGTAACACAC
>NW_013955615.1:8502-9760 GCF_001266775.1 Austrofundulus limnaeus
CTGAATCGTCCTGAATCGTGAATCGTCCTGAATCATCCTGAATTGTCCTGAATCGTCCTGAATTGTCCTGAATCGTCCTGAATTATCCTGAATTGTTGTGAATCGTCCTGAATCATCCTGAATTGTTGTGAATCATCCTGAATCATCCTGAATTGTTGTGAATCGTCCTGAATCATCCTGAATCGTCCTGAGTCGTGAATCGTCCTGAATCGTCGTGAATCGTCATGAATCGTCCTGCGTCCTGAGTCGTGAATCGTCCTGAATTATCCTGAATTGTTGTGAATCGTCCTGAATCATCCTGAATTGTTGTGAATCATCCTGAATCATCCTGAATTGTTGTGAATCGTCCTGAATCATCCTGAATCGTCCTGAGTCGTGAATCGTCCTGAATCGTCGTGAATCGTCATGAATCGTCCTGCGTCCTGAGTCGTGAATCGTCCTGAATTATCCTGAATTGTTGTGAATCGTCCTGAATCATCCTGAATTGTCCTGAGTCGTGAATCGTCCTGAATCGTCCTGAATCATCCTGAATTGTTATGAATCATCCTGAATCGTTGTGAATCGTCCTGAATCATCCTGAATTGTTGTGAATCGTCCTGAATCGTCCTGAATTGTTGTGAATCGTCGTGAATTGTCGTGAATCGTCCTGAATCATCCTGAATTGTCCTGAATTGTTGTGAATCATGAATCTAATCAAATTGATTTGGGAAATTTGAATCGATACCCAAACCTAACTCACTCACTCACTCACTCACTCACAAAATGTTCTTGCAGCTTGGTAACTAACGTATGAACAAAAGTATTTAACTTAATTTTGAAATAAATTAAAGCTCTAAACACCAATTTTCAAGTGTTTTTATTTCCATCAGATTTAGTTTATTTAGCAGCAGCAGACAGACTCAGTTCGACTCAGGATCTGATGGAACATTTTGTGTGAAACTGGATAAAAAGTCTTCATAACAATCTGAGCTGTTAACTGTCTGTATAAAAGTTGTTAATGTAAATTATGTAACCTTTCTGTCACTTCTTTTTGTCTCTTGATTTCTGCTGTTATGGTTTTGTTTCCTTTTTTTATTTTTTTGTTTAGTTTTGTTAGGGCTCTAGACTAACTTTTTGTATTTGTTGCACCAGTGCACCCAACATTTTTCCTTAGGTGCACCATTTCAAAAGTTACTGTATTTATTCCTGTATAATACTAGAAATTTAACCCTAAAAATCATCCATAAAGTAGGGGGTAGTATTATACACGGGTTATTAG
>NW_013955615.1:10760-11593 GCF_001266775.1 Austrofundulus limnaeus
ATTGTGCTCTGTACAATGACAATAAAGATCTAATCTAATCCATCTATAATAAACACTTAATGATTTATAAAGTGTTTACAGATTAATTAATAACCTAACTATTTATAAACATCTATAAGGGGAGTCTTATTGTTAAGTGGTACCAATTATTTTAATTATATTTAAGCAGGATGGTTGTAAGCAGCAGGAAAATGAAAACAGGGCGGTTCTGACAGATTTTCTCCACCTGGAGTGTCGGCCCAGCCAGGGTGCATGCAGGAGAAGTGGATCTCTTTGTGCTGAGAGGCCCACCTTTCTGTGAGGATCACCTGTTGTCTCTGTGTCACAGAAAGACAAGCACAGGTGAGTCAGATTTTACACAGAGCACAGCTCACAGTGCAGACGCTGTAAATCACTGGACTTTACTTTATTCTGGGCGTAAGCCATGGTGCCGTCAAACGTCCCCTTCTCAAACTGCAGGTCGTCCACGTTGAGCTTCTGGGTCAGCATCCCACCTGATGACACAGTGATCTGAGGAACAAACAGAAACAAATGTTAGAGTTGAACTTTTCACCTCCTCAGTTCTCAAATGACTTGTTTTTCTTTTGTTGAAACAGAAACCCACCACTCTGGGGTCCTGGACTTTCTTCAGAGCAGGAATCAGGGCCGTTGTTAGGATGTATGTACCTGAAAGTAAAGTTAAACTCACTGTTAGACTCTACTTTATTTTGAAGTTTTTTTGTTACCACACTGAAAAAAAGGATTTTTAACATTTATTTAATTTTTCTTTGAAATTTTACAAAAAAATATCAAAATCTCTAAACCACTAGAATTTATTAAATAAACAATACTCA
>NW_013955616.1:0-555 GCF_001266775.1 Austrofundulus limnaeus
TACTAATGGTCTTAGAAGGTCTTTAAAAGGTCTTAAATGTCGTTACTAATGGTCTTAGAAGGTCTTTAAAAGGTCTTAAATGTTGTTACTAATGGTCTTAGAAAGGCTTTAAAAGGTCTTAAATGTCGTTACTAATGGTCTTAGAAGGTCTTTAAAAGGTCTTAAATGTTGTTACTAATGGTTTTAGAAGGGCTTTAAAAGGTCTTAAATGTCGTTACTAATGGTCTTAGAAGGTCTTTTGTCTTAAATGTCATTACTAATGGTCTTAGAAGGTCTTTAAAAGGTCTTAAATGTTGTTACTAATGGTCTTAGAAGGTCTTTTGTCTTAAATGTCGTTACTAATGGTCTTAGAAGGACTTTAAAAGGTCTTAAATGTTGTTACAAATGGTCTTAGAAGGTCTTTAAAAGGTCTTAAATGTTGTTACTAATGGTCTTAGAAGGTCTTTAAAAGGTCTTAAATGTCGTTACTAATGGTCTTAGAAGGTCTTTAAAAGGTCTTAAATGTTGTTACTAATGGTCTTAGAAGGTCTTTAAAAGGTCTTAAATGTAATTTAG
>NW_013955616.1:1555-2195 GCF_001266775.1 Austrofundulus limnaeus
TGTGTGTGTGTGTGTGTGTGTGTGTGTGTGGGTGCGGGGTGTAGGACCCCCTGCAGCAGCAGGCTTGTTTTTTCCTGCTCAGACTCCATTGTCCCGCTCCTTCCTGTAGATGTGTGGAGGTTTGTGGGGGATCTCCTCATGGGGATACCTCCAACATTCAGACCACGGCTCACACACTTCCTGTGAAGCTGCTTCATCCTGCACAGGAAGTGCTGCCATCACTTCCTGTGCCTCAGAAATGTAAAGCTGTGGAGATTAGTTCAGACTCCTTCCAGGATGTAGACTGATCCCTGTGTGAAACAGACATGTCAGCTGCAGAAATGTTTCAGGTGTTTTTATTACTAATGTTAAAAAACCAAAGCTTCCATCAGATCCTGCTTTCTACGTGAAGTTGTGTGTCTGAAGTTGTGTGTCTGAAGTTGTGTGTCTGACCTATCCATCCTGACAGCTCAGAAATTCAATTGTCTCAGAAAAGAAGTTGAATCGTTTCTTAAAAATGAAGAAATAAATCATGATGTCGAGCTGAAGAAGAAACACAAACGAACATTTTCACTGAGCCGGAGCCAGAAACAAGGACTATAACCTGGACACACACACACACACACACACACACACACACACACACACACACACACACACA
>NW_013955616.1:3195-4134 GCF_001266775.1 Austrofundulus limnaeus
CTGTTGGGCCTGTTGGTTCTGTTGGGCCTGTTGGTTCTGTTGGACCTGTTGGTTCTGTTGGTCCTGTTGGGCCTGTTGGTTCTGTTGGGCCTGTTGGTCCTGTTGGTTCTGTTGGGCCTGTTGGTTCTGTTGGGCCTGTTGGTCCTGTTGGTTCTGTTGGTCCTGTTGGTTCTGTTGGTTCTGTTGGTTCTGTTGGTTCTGTTGGTCCTGTTGGTTCTGTTGGTTCTGTTGGTTCTGTTGGTTCTGTTGGTCCTGTTGGTTCTGTTGGTTCTGTTGGTTCTGTTGGTCCTGTTGGATCTGCTGGTTCTGTTGGTTCTGTTGGTTCTGTTGGGTTAGGTTCTGTGCAGTCAGCATGTGGACCACAGAAGCTCAGAACATCAACAGTTTTCGTTGAAAGAAGGCTGCTGACAGAACAAAATGGCCGACACTGCATGTAGAAACTGTAGAAGAAGAACTGAAAGCTGCTGCCTGTGGCTCATTGTGGTCTCCATGGTAACAGGACCTCAGGTAAATAATGTGACCAGAGACCGGCAGTCTGAGGGACTGTAGGACTTCCCTGTGGACTCAGTCCTGACTGTAGGACCCAGGACCTGGCTCTGGACTCAGTCCTGACTGTAGGACCTAGGACCTGGCTCTGGACTCAGTCCTGACTGTAGGACCTAGGACCTGGCTCTGGACTCAGTCCTGACTGTAGGACCCAGGACCTGGCTCTGGACTCAGTCCTGACTGTAGGACCTAGGACCTGTCTCTGGACTCAGTCCTGACTGTAGGACCTAGGACCTGGCTCTGGACTCTGGACTCAGTCCTGACTGTAGGACCTGGCTCTGGACTCTGGACTCAGTCCTGACTGTAGGACCTGGCTCTGGACTCTGGACTCAGTCCTGACTGTAGGACCTGGCTCTGGACTCAGGACTCAGTCCTGACTGTAGGACCTGGCTC
>NW_013955616.1:5134-5997 GCF_001266775.1 Austrofundulus limnaeus
CCTGCAGACTGACCAAACCCTGCAGACTGACCAAACCCTGCAGACTGACTAAAACCTGCAGACTGACCAAACCCTGCAGACTGACCAAACCCTGCAGACTGACTAAAACCTGCAGACTGACCAAACCCTGCAGACTGACCAAAACCTGCAGACTGACTAAACCCTGCAGAATGACTAAACCCTGCAGAATCACCAAACCCTGCAGACTGACTAAACCCTGCAGACTGACTAAACCCTGCAGAATGACTAAACCCTGCAGACTGATTAAACCCTACAGACTGACTAAACCCTGCAGAATGACTAAACCCTGCAGACTGACCAAAACCTGCAGACTGACTAAACCCTGCAGAATGACTAAACCCTGCAGACTGACCAAAACCTGCAGACTGACTAAACCCTGCAGAATGACTAAACCCTGCAGACTGATTAAACCCTACAGACTGACTAAACCCTGCAGACTGACTAAACCCTGCAGACTGACCAAACCCTGCAGAATGACTAAACCCTGCAGAATGACTAAACCCTGCCGACTGACCAAACTCTGCAGACTGACCAAACCCTGCCGACTGACCAAACCCTGCAGACTGATTAAACTCTGCAGACTGACCAAAACCTGCAGACTGACCAAACCCTGCAGAGTGACAGATCCTGCAGAGTGACCAAAACCTACAGACTGACCAAACTCTGCAGACTGACTAAACTCTGCAGACTGACCAAAACCTGCAGACTGACCAAACCCTGCAGACTGACCAAACCCTGCAGAGTGACAGATCCTGCAGACTGACTAAACTCTGCAGACTGACTAAACTCTGCAGACTGACTAAACTCTGCAGACTGACTAAACTCTGCAGACTGACTAAACT
>NW_013955616.1:6997-7979 GCF_001266775.1 Austrofundulus limnaeus
TGACTAAACCCTACAGACTGACTAAACCCTGCAGACTGATTAAACCCTGCAGACTGACTAAACCCTGCAGACTGACTAAAACCTACAGACTGACTAAACCCTACAGACTGACTAAACCCTGCAGACTGATTAAACCCTGCAGACTGACTAAACCCTGCAGACTGACTAAACCCTGCAGACTGACTAAACTCTACAGACTGACTAAACCCTGCAGACTGATTAAACCCTGCAGACTGACTAAACCCTGCAGACTGACTAAACCCTGCAGACTGACTAAACCCTACAGACTGACTAAACCCTGCAGACTGATTAAACCCTGCAGACTGACTAAACCCTGCAGACTGACCAAACCCTGCAGACTGACTAAACTCTGCAGACTGACTAAACCCTGCAGACTGATTAAACCCTGCAGACTGACTAAACCCTGCAGACTGATTAAAACCTGCAGACTGATTAAACTCTGCAGACTGACTAAACCCTGCAGACTGACTAAACCCTGCAGACTGACTAAACCCTGCAGACTGACTAAACTCTGCAGACTGACTAAACCCTGCAGACTGACCAAACCCTGCAGACTGATTAAACCCTGCAGACTGATTAAACCCTGCAGACTGACCAAACCCTGCAGACTGACTAAACTCTGCAGACTGACTAAACCCTGCAGACTGATTAAACCCTGCAAACTGACTAAACCCTGCAGACTGATTAAACCCTGCAGACTGATTAAACCCTGCAGACTGACTAAACTCTGCAGACTGATTAAACCCTGCAGAATGACCAAACCCTGCAGACTGATTAAACCCTGCAGACTGATTAAACCCTGCAGACTGACTAAACCCTACAGACTGACTAAACCCTGCAGACTGATTAAACCCTGCAGACTGACCAAACCCTACAGACTGACTAAACCCTGCAGACTGATTAAACCCTGCAGACTGACTAAACCCTACAGACTGACTAAACCCTGCAGACTGACCAAACC
>NW_013955617.1:0-436 GCF_001266775.1 Austrofundulus limnaeus
GGAGAAAATACCTCAGAAACACCAAGAATGAACTGCGTTCAATGGAGCCCCTCGCTGTGTTTGGAACTATTTATGGCTCCATGAACCACGTGATTTCCGCATTCCAGTCTTTCTATGGAAGTCAATGGGAGTGTCGTCTCTTTCTCTCTCCATAGGGCTCTGACTAAACCGTGTTGTAATAAGTAATAAGGCCAGGCTTATTTGTTCAGACCATATCTACTTAGTGCATGATTACAAATCTTTTAAAACTAATTTAAAGTGCTTGTTAAAGTTGTCTGTGCCATGTTTTGAATCATCTTTAGAGCCAAAAATGTCCAAAAGGAGGGCAAGAAAAAAGCCTGCTGATGAGGCAAGCTTTTACATTCAGTCTTCAAAGGACAAACCAGGATTAGTCGAAAGATTCATTGACAAACACAAAGGTAATAAACTTATTTTT
>NW_013955617.1:2190-3432 GCF_001266775.1 Austrofundulus limnaeus
ATCCGATATCGATATCGGATCGGGACACCCCTAAAGTAAAGCATGCTGGATAGGGGATCTTGAGGACCAGGGTTGGCCAGCCCTACCATATTCACTTGGTTATTGGTTTATCTAAAAATTAAAATAATAATCATCTAAAAATGCCCCTACAGGAAGAGGCGTGTTTGCTACCCAGCCCTTTGAGCAAGGAGATTTCATCTTAGAATACAGGGGTCAACTTCTGTCAGCAGAAAAATGCCAAACTAGAAAGTACTCGGAAAAGGAGAGTACATTTCTCTTTGACTTTGAATGGCAGAATCTTCACTGGTGGTATGTATATCAAAATATTTTCTATAAATTATGACCTCTACATAGAGTGGATTAAAAGACCCTAAATCAGTGATACTATGAAGCAAAATTTGTGATATTGAAAAATGATTTGTTTGGAGTTATGACTGTCAAAATGAGATTTTGTCTGCCTCACAACTTTTGTTTGAAATGTTGCAGGTTTTTCTTGCTGTAAGCTAACAAATTTTACTCAAATCCTGGTTATATTATACAAAATGTTTGATTTTTTTTTCCCCCTTTCGTAGTATCGATGCTTCAGTAGAAGATGGTTCACTTGGAAGATTAGTGAATGACAACCACAAGTCTCCAAATTGCACCATGAAAAAAACAATAGTAAATGATAAACCACATTTGTGCCTGTTTGCCATTAAAAACATAAAAATAGGAACTGAAATTGATCACAACTATGGTAATTCTAAATGGCCATGGCGTGAAAAAGTAAGTTAATTATATTGAGTTTGCAAGTCGAAACATTAATTTGGTATACAAAAAGACAAACGTTTGTCTCTCTTACTTGATTGAATTCCAGGCTGCTGCTGCTTCTGCTGCAGTTGAGCCATCCAGAAAGCTGTGTGACTATTCCCAGGATGACAGCATCAAACAGGATTCCAGCCTCCAGGTAACATTCGATTCTACCTAGTTTTAAGTGATAAACCTTGGCGTCGCTTTTTTGTTCTTCTGGTTTACCTGCTTATTTGTGCCTGTGGTTTACGTTTAGTTATGAAACTGTTCTTTAGTCAGTAGGTACACTTTTCAGCAAGTCATGTGATCATTAGTTTTTAGTGGTTGTCCTCGTGGAGCCCAAAATAACCAGTGGCACACACCATGGATGGATTGTTCAAACATGGTTGCAATGGGGATCCAACCAAGTAAATCAGTCACACACACATTCTGAAATTTGGTACGTTGTGGGGC
>NW_013955617.1:4824-5532 GCF_001266775.1 Austrofundulus limnaeus
ATTTTTAAATATGGATGCTATGGAAGCTCATTATGTTACAGCTGTAGTTCCACACATCTTGAACTGCTAGATGGCTGTAGTGTCATGTTGAAGAGTGCTCCACTACATCCATAAACATGCTGTTATAGGACCTGATGAGACATCCAGAACTGACTGGAACACTTTAGTTAGAAGGTCTGGTTTGACTTTGGGGACTTAAGTTCACATGATTTAACTGTACATGTCTTGGGTCTTTTAAGTTGTCTGTATGATGTTGATAAGCTTTTTTGTGGTTTTAATTGCAGGTGAAAGGCTCCTGCTGCTTCTGCTGAATTTGACTCATCCAGAAAGCTGTGTGACTATTCCCAGGATGACAGCATCAAACAGGATTCCAGCCTCCAGGTAATATTCGATTCTACCTATTTGTAAGTGATAAACTTTGGCGTCGCGTTCTTGTTCTTCTGGTTTACCTGCTTGTTTTTACCTGTGGTTTACTTTTAGTTATGAAACTGTTCTTTAGTCAGTAGGTACACTTTTCAGCCAATCATGTGATCATTAGTTTTTAGTGGTTGTCCTCGTGGAGCCCAAACTAACCAGTGGCACACACCATGGATGGATTGTTCAAACATGGTTGCAATGGGGGGTGCAACCAAGTAAATCAGTCACACACACATTCTGAAATTTGGTACGTTGTGGGGCCCTCCGTATTGGTTTTACTTAGTATTATTT
>NW_013955617.1:6262-6939 GCF_001266775.1 Austrofundulus limnaeus
AGTTCCACACATCTTGAACTGCTAGGTGTCTATAATGTCATGTTGAGTGCTTCACTACGTCCATAAACATGCTGTTATAGGACCTGATGAGACATCCAGAACTGACTGGAACACTTTAGTTAGAAGGTCTGGTTTGATTTTGGGGACTTAAGTTCACATGAATTAACTGTACATGTCTTGGGTCTTTCTTTTAAGTTGTCTGTATGATGTTGATAAGCTTTTTTGTGGTTTTAATTGCAGTTGAAAGGCTCTCAGGCTCCTGCTGCTTCTGCTGAAGTTGAGCCATCCAGAAAGCTGTGTGACTATTCCCAGGATGACAGCATCAAACAGGATTCCAGCCTCCAGGTAATATTCGATTCTACCTAGTTGTAAGTGATAAACCTTGGCGTCGCGTTCTTGTTCTTCTGGTTTACCTGCTTTTTACCTGTGGTTTACTTTTAGTTATGAAACTGTTCTTTAGTCAGTAGGTACACTTTTCAGCCAATCATGTGATCATTAGTTTTTAGTGGTTGTCCTCGTGGAGCCCAAACTAACCAGTGGCACACACCATGGATGGATTGTTCAAACATGGTTGCAATAGGGGTGCAACCAAGTAAATCAGTCACACACACATTGTGAAATTTGGTACGTTGTGGGGCCCTCCGTATTGGTTTTACTTAGTATTATTTATCATATCC
>NW_013955617.1:8353-8757 GCF_001266775.1 Austrofundulus limnaeus
CTTTTCAGCCAATCATGTGATCATTAGTTTTTAGTGGTTGTCCTCGTGGAGCCCAAACTAACCAGTGGCACACACCATGGATGGATTGTTCAAACATGGTTGCAATGGGGGTGCAACCAAGTAAATCAGTCACACACACATTCTGAAATTTGGTACGTTGTGGGGCCCTCCGTATTGGTTTTACTTAGTATTATTTATCATATCCTATATTTAATTATGGATGCTATGGAAGCTCATTATGTTACAGCTGTAGTTCCACACATCTTGAACTGCTAGATGGCTGTAGTGTCATGTTGAAGAGTGCTCCACTACATCCATAAAAATGCTGTTATAGGACCTGATGAGACATCCAGAACTGACTGGAACACTTTAGTTACACACACATTCTGAAATTTGGTACGTTG
>NW_013955617.1:9757-10264 GCF_001266775.1 Austrofundulus limnaeus
ACATGAAGTATTTAAAATACTACATACATACAACAATCAACATGAAGTATTTAAAATACTACATACATACAACAATCAATATGAAGTATTTAAAAGAACAATAATATAAGGTTAAAAAATAATTCTTAAATATGTTTCTGTATTTAAAGCATATCTGCCTCCTGATGTGAAAAGAGAGAACTCTGAAGAGGTGGTGGCGAGACTCAAAATTGTCAGAGCTTTTTTCAAGGATCTGTTTCTGTGGAGAGTAGTGATGTTATTTAGTGGGATATAAGCAGTGCATTAGTTTGGGTTACATTAGGTTTGGGGGTAACACTTGATAGATCCTAATTTACATAAAATCTTTAAAAAGGCAGACCTAACAAGTGTTAAATGTTAAAAGAAAGCTCCATAACTGGCTAAAAAACTTACATGTGTAAAGGTGGCCCTATAACTGACTAAAAAAACAAATGTGTGTAAAGGTGGCCCCATAACTGACTAAAAAACTTGTGTGTAAAGGTGGCCCCA
>NW_013955618.1:0-588 GCF_001266775.1 Austrofundulus limnaeus
GTAGACCCTTCAGACTGATGGTAGACCCTTCAGACTGATGGTTGAACCTTCAGACTGATGGTTGAACCTTCAGACTGAAGGTAGACCCTTCAGACTGATGGTAGACCCTTCAGACTGATGGTTGAACCTTCAGACTGATGGTTGAACCTTCAGACTGAAGGTAGACCCTTCAGACTGAAGGTAGACCCTTCAGACTGATGGTAGACCCTTCAGACTGATGGTAGACCCTTCAGACTGATGGTTGAACCTTCAGACTGATGGTTGAACCTTCAGACTGAAGGTAGACCCTTCAGACTGAAGGTAGACCCTTCAGACTGACGGCAGACCCTTCAGACTGACGGTAAACCCTTCAGACTGACGGTAGACCCTTCAGACTGACGGTAGACCCTTCAGACTGATGGTTGAACCTTCAGACTGATGGTTGAACCTTCAGACTGATGGTTGAACCTTCAGACTGAAGACAGACCCTTCAGACTGATGGTAGAACCTTCAGACTGATGGTTGAACCTTCAGACTGATGGTTGAACCTTCAGACTGATGGTTGAACCTTCAGACTGATGGTTGAACCTTCAGACTGATGGTTGAACC
>NW_013955618.1:1538-2457 GCF_001266775.1 Austrofundulus limnaeus
ATACTTATGACCATGTCAATATGTTACATGGTCACATACTTATGACCATGTCAATATGTTACATGGTCACATACTTATGACCATGTCAATATGTTACATGGTCACATACTTATGACCATGTCAATATGTTACATGGTCACATACTTATGACCATGTCAATATGTTACATGGTCACATACTTATGACCATGTCAATATGTTACATGGTCACATACTTATGACCATGTCAATATGTTACATGGTCACATACTTATGACCATGTCAATATGTTACATGGTCACATACTTATATGACCACATGTTAATATGTTACATGGTCACATACTTATATGACCATGTCAATATATTACATGGTCACATACTTATATGACCACATGTTTATATGTTACATGGTCACATACTTATATGACCACATGTTAATATGTTAACATGGTCACATACTTATATGACCACATGTTAATATGTTAACATGGTCACATATTTAAATGACCACATGTTAATATGTTAACATGGTCACATATTTACATGACCACATGTTAATATGTTAACATGGTCACATATTTAAATGACCACATGTTAATATGTTAACATGGTCACATATTTACATGACCACATGTTAACATGGTCACATATTTACATGATCACATGTTAACATGGTCACATATTTACATGATCACGTTAATATGTTAACATGGTCAAATATTTACATGACCTCATGTTAACATGGTCACATATTTACATTATAACATGTTAACATGGTCACATATTTACATGATAACATGTTAACATGGTCACATATTTACATGATAACATGGTCACATATTTACATGATAACATGTTAACATGGTCACATATTTACATGACCTCATGTTAACATGTTAACATGGTCACATATTTACATGATAACATGTTAACATGGTC
>NW_013955618.1:3017-3454 GCF_001266775.1 Austrofundulus limnaeus
TTAACATGGTCACATATTTGCATGACCTCATGTTAACATGGTCACATATTTGCATGACCTCATGTTAACATGGTCACATATTTGCATGACCTCATGTTAACATGGTCACATATTTGCATGACCTCATGTTAACATGTTCACATATTTACATGACTTCATGTTAACATGGTCACATGTTTGCATGACCTCTTGTTAACATGGTCACATATTTACATGACCTCATGTTAACATGGTCACATATTTACATGACTTCATGTTAACATGGTCACATGTTTACATGACCTCATGTTAACATGGTCACATATTTACATGACTTCATGTTAACATGGTCACATATTTACATGACCTCTTGTTAACATGGTCACATATTTACATGACCACACGTTAACATGGTCACATATTTACATGACCACACGTTAACATGGTCACATATTTAC
>NW_013955618.1:4454-5205 GCF_001266775.1 Austrofundulus limnaeus
ACCCGGTTCTGGCCCAGTTTACCCTCTGGTTCTGGTCCAGGTAGATCCTGGTGTAGAACAGCTGGTCATCATCATCGTCCTTGTACTTCCACTGCTGGACGATGGCGCTGAGGTCCGAAGCGAACCCCATGAAACCTGAACACAAACACAGAGTCAGAACCACGGAGACAGATCAATGGACCGGTTCTGGTTGCAGGGCTCACCTCCAGAGTTCAGGTAGCGTTTCCCAGAATGCACCTGTGGGTATTTGGAGGCCAGGCGATGATCGGGCCAGCAGAACCCCTCAGCTGAGAACAGGACTCTGTGACCCAGACGGGAGAACTTGGAGAGCAGCTCGTCTGGACCCGAAGCAAAGATGACATCATAGCTGCAGACAGAGAGGTTCTGATGTCAGACAGAGGGGTTCTGATGTCAGACAGGGGTTCTGATGTCAGACAGAGAGGTTCTGATGTCAGACAGAGGTTCTGATATCAGACAGAGGTTCTGATGTCAGACAGAGGTTCTGATATCAGACAGAGGTTCTGATGTCAGACACAGAGGTTCTGATGTCAGACACAGAGGTTCTGATGTCAGACAGAGGTTCTGATGTCAGACAGAGGTTCTGATGTCAGACACAGAGGTTCTGATGTCAGACAGAGGTTCTGATGTCAGACACAGAGGTTCTGATGTCAGACAGAGGTTCTGATGTCAGACACAGAGGTTCTGATGTCAGACACAGAGGTTCTGATGTCAGACACAGAGGTTCTGATGT
>NW_013955618.1:5505-6138 GCF_001266775.1 Austrofundulus limnaeus
ACATGTTAACATGGTCATGTTAACATGGTCACATATTTACATGACCACATGTTAACATGGTCACGTTAACATGGTCACATATTTACATGACCACATGTTAACATGGTCATGTTAACATGGTCACATATTTACATGACCTCATGTTAACATGGTCACATATTTACATGACCACATGTTAACGTGGTCACATATTTACATGACCACACGTTAGTGGTGCAGAGTGAATAAAGAAGCTCCACACCAACAGAAGACCTGAGAGGTCACCTCAGCATGTTCTGAAATGTTAAACTGGTTCTGTTTGTCTCACCGATGGCTCCGTTCAGGTTCTGAAAGATCCGAGAGCGATGATCCAGAGTCATGTTGAACTTGGTCTAAAGACACAGATAACACCATTTAACATCACCTGACCTGGTTCTGACCCAGTTTTTACCCTCTGGGTGTGATCCAGGTAGATCTGTTAACTGGACTCAAATCAGCTGATCTGACCCGGTTCTGGCCCAGTTTACCCTCTGGTTCTGGTCCAGGTAGATCCTGGTGTAGAACAGCTGGTCATCATCATCGTCCTTGTACTTCCACTGCTGGACGATGGCGCTGAGGTCCGAAGCGAACCCCATGAAACCTGAACACAAACAC
>NW_013955618.1:7138-7771 GCF_001266775.1 Austrofundulus limnaeus
ACACAGAGGTTCTGACGTCAGACACAGAGGTTCTGACGTCAGACACAGAGGTTCTGACGTCAGACACAGAGGTTCTGACGTCAGACACAGAGGTTCTGACGTCAGACACAGAGAGGTTCTGATGTCAGACACAGAGGTTCTAATGTCAGACACAGAGAGGTTCTGATGTCAGACACAGAGGTTCTGATGTCAGACACAGAGAGGTTCTGATGTCAGACACAGAGAGGTTCTGATGTCAGACAGAGGTTCTGATGTCAGACACAGAGAGGTTCTGATGTCAGACACACAGGTTCTGATGTCAGACACAGAGGTTCTGATATCAGACACAGAGGTTCTGATGTCAGACACAGAGGTTCTGATATCAGACACAGAGGTTCTGATATCAGACACAGAGGTTCTGACGTCAGACACAGAGAGGTTCTGATGTCAGACACAGAGGTTCTGATGTCAGACACAGAGGTTCTGATATCAGACACAGAGGTTCTAATGTCAGAAACAGAGGTTCTGATTTCAGACACAGAGGTTCTGATATCAGACACAGAGGTTCTAATGTCAGACACAGAGGTTCTAATGTCAGACACAGAGGTTCTAATGTCAGACACAGAGGTTCTAATGTCAGACACAGAGGTTCTA
>NW_013955619.1:0-911 GCF_001266775.1 Austrofundulus limnaeus
CAGGGTGATCCCCCGGACGACCCTAACCCTAAGCCTAACCCTAACCCTAACCTAACCCTAACCCTAACAATAAGCCTAACCCTAAGCCTAACCCTAACCCTAAGCCTAAACTTTACACACTTGGTCGGGACAGGGTCCTGACCGTCTAACCCAATTTTGGGGTCTCTAGGTCAAAAGATGGCCAAACGGTCATAAAATACCCCCTCGTGACCTTTTGCGTGACCTTTGCCGCCATTTCGCGTAGGAACGTCCTACGGACATGGCAGAGGTATCATTGCGCTCAGGGTGATCCCCCGGACGACCCTAACCCTAAGCCTAACCCTAACCCTAACCTAACCCTAACCCTAACCCTAACAATAAGCCTAACCCTAAGCCTAACCCTAACCCTAAGCCTAAACTTTACACACTTGGTCGGGACAGGGTCCTGACCGTCTAACCCAATTTTGGGGTCTCTAGGTCAAAAGACGGCCAAACGGTCATAAAAGACCCCCTCGTGACCTTTTGCGTGACCTTTGCCGCCATTTCGCGTAGGAACGTCCTACGGACATGGCAGAGGTATCATTGCGCTCAGGGTGATCCCCCGGACGACCCTAACCCTAAGCCTAACCCTAACCCTAACCTAACCCTAACCCTAACCCTAAGCCTAAACTTTACACACTTGGTCGGGACAGGGTCCTGACCGTCTAACCCAATTTTGGGGTCTCTAGGTCAAAAGACGGCCAAACGGTCATAAAAGACCCCCTCGTGACCTTTTGCGTGACCTTTGCCGCCATTTCGCGTAGGAACGTCCTACGGACATGGCAGAGGTATCATTGCGCTCAGGGTGATCCCCCGGACGACCCTAACCCTAAGCCTAACCCTAACCCTAACCTAACCCTAACCCTAACCCTAACCCTAACCCTAACCCTAAC
>NW_013955619.1:1619-1947 GCF_001266775.1 Austrofundulus limnaeus
GTTCAATGGGCCACCACAGGTCACAGGAATGATCCAGAGTGATCAGGTTATAGAGACAGGTAGATGTAGTTGGGCTGTATAAACTATAAAAATCTTGAAGCCCTAGCCCAAAGCTAAGGTACCTAAATTAACTTGCAAGCAAGTGAAGGTCATAAAAGGCCCCCTCGTGACCTTTTGCGTGACCTTTGCTGCCATTTCGCGTAGGAACGTCCTACGGACATGGCAGAGGTATCAGTGAGCTTAGGGTGATTCCCCGGACGACCCTAACCCTAAGCCTAAGCCTAACCCTAACCCTAAGCCTAAACTTTACACATTTGGTCGGGACAGT
>NW_013955619.1:2770-3983 GCF_001266775.1 Austrofundulus limnaeus
GTCTTTTTAATGCGAAAAGAATGAGCCCAAGCTTGCTTGGATAGCATCTTCGTAGGTGCCACAATTAACCCACAAAAATGGAGCTGTAGGCCCCCATTGACCTTGCATTGCGAGTGCGTTTGGGGTCAGTGATTCGTGTAGGAACGTGGCATCTGGGCAAGATTGGTGGCGTTGTGTAGCCCTTTTTAATGTGAAAAGAATGAGCCCAAGCTTGCTTGGATAGCATCTTCGTAGGTGCCACAATTAACCCACAAAAATGGAGCTGTAGGCCCCCATTGACTTTGCATTGCGAGTGTGTTTGGGGTCAGTGATTTGTGTAGGAACGTCGCATTTGTGCAAGATTGGTGGCGTTGTGTAGGTCTTTTTAATGCGAAAAGAATGAGCCCAAGCTTGCTTGGATAGCATCTTCGTAGGTGCCACAATTAACCCACAAAAATGGAGCTGTAGGCCCCCATTGACTTTGCATTGCGAGTGAGTTTGGGGTCAGTGATTCGTGTAGGAACGTGGCATCTAGGCAAGATTGGTGGCGTTGTGTAGGTCTTTTTAATGCGAAAAGAATGAGCCCAAGCTTGCTTGGATAGCATCTTCGTAGGTGCCACAATTAACCCACAAAAATGGAGCTGTAGGCCACCGTTGACTTTGCATTGCGAGTGCGTTTGGGGTCAGTGATTCGTGTAGGAACGTGGCATCTGGGCAAGATTGGTGGCGTTGTGTAGAACTTTTTAATGTGAAAAGAATGAGCCCAGCATCTTCGTAGGTGCCACAATTAACCCACAAAAATGGAGCTGTAGGCCTCAATTGACTTTGCATTGCGAGTGTGTTTGGGGTCAGTGATTTGTGTAGGAACGTCGCATTTGTGCAAGATTGGTGGCGTTGTGTAGAACTTTTTAATGTGAAAAGAATGAGCCCAAGCTTGCTTGGATAGCATCTTCGTAGGTGCCACAATTAACCCACAAAAATGGAGCTGTAGGCCTCAATTGACTTTGCATTGCGAGTGTGTTTGGGGTCAGTGATTTGTGTAGGAACGTCGCATTTGTGCAAGATTGGTGGCGTTGTGTAGAACTTTTTAATGTGAAAAGAATGAGCCCACAGATTTTTGCTCATCCAGGTACAGCTGACAGTAAATTGTGCTTCAAATGTGCTATAATTTATACTTTGGCCAGGGTGAAAATGCCAGCTACCTAAATGGCCACAAGATGGAGCAGCTGTCCAC
>NW_013955619.1:9034-10074 GCF_001266775.1 Austrofundulus limnaeus
GACTAAGGTGGGATTTACCTGCCCATTATTGTTTTCTTCTATACATTCCGTAATTTCTTTTCTAATCTCCTTTGTTGTGGTTTCATTATTAAGGATACCTATATTTAAGCGCCATAATGATGTTTTAGGCCTATTAGTCAAGCCGATGGATAAATAGATAATGTTATGATCTGAAATATCAGATGTTCCAATTAAGCATTCCTTCACTTTAGTTCTATCGATGATGTTCATCAGGAACAAGTCAATCCTGGAGTGGACTTTGTGTGTAGAAGAGTAATGAGTAAATTCTTTTTCTTTAATATGGAGATCCCTCCATACATCAAACATGCCCATCTCCCTGATCAGGATATTTAAATCTTTTGACCTTCCAGTTTTCTGTCTCTTATAGCTTGTTGTATCTAGAGTATGATTGGGGATTGTGTTCCAATCTCCAGCACAAATTAGTACTCCTTCACTAAATGAGATAATGGAGTCAAATACCGATTTTAAGAACTTTCTGTCACTCTCTGGTGGAACATATATATTAACAATCGTGACAACAGCATTATCAATCCTCCCCTTTATCATTATAAATCTGCCCTCTTTGTCGCCTTTCTCAGATATAAATTCAAAGTTCAGTGAGTTTGAAATTAGGGTGATCACCCCCCTCTTTCTACTATTTCTACAAGAGCTATAAAACGTGTTTGAGTAACCAAATGACTTAAATTTGTCATGTTCTTGTTTAGACATATGTGTCTCCTGCAAAAGGGCAATTTGTATCCCATCTTTCTTCAATTTGGCTAAGACCCTTTTTCTTTTTACTGGACTGCTTAGTCCGTTTACATTTAAGGAAGCGATTTTTAAATTATATGACATTTATGTAAAATGTTATCTTGAATGATTTGGCCCCTAAAACCAGAACACAAACAGTAACAATGCAAAACAATATCAAACTGACTTCCAAGGTGAGGAGAAGTTCCCTCTTCTCACTCGTGACCCCGTTGGCAAGTCGAGGGTTAAACCTCTCAGAATGAGAGGGCCCGAAAAGGACAGTATTAGCG
>NW_013955619.1:11074-11382 GCF_001266775.1 Austrofundulus limnaeus
CCCTAACCCTAACCCTAACCCTAATCCAGAGGGATCAGGTTATAGAGACGGGTAGATGTAGTTGTGCTGAATAAACTATAAAAATCTTGTGGCCCTAGCACAAAGCTAAGGTACCTAAATTAACTTGCAAGCAAGTGAAGGTCATAAAAGGCCCCCTCGTGACCTTTTGCGTGACCTTTGCTGCCATTTCGCGTAGGAACGTCCTACGGACATGGCAGAGTTATCAGTGTGCTTAGGGTGATCCCCCGGATGACCCTAACCCTAAGCCTAACCCTAACCCTAAACCTAAGCCTAAGCCTAAACTTTAA
>NW_013955620.1:0-564 GCF_001266775.1 Austrofundulus limnaeus
CCTGCAGGAGTTTGAAGTAGAAACAGGTTTTATATTTTTAATTTAATGTTTTCTTTTCAGCTTAAAGTTGTTTCTTGGTTGAAAAGTTGTTTTCAGGCTTCAGATGAAAGTTGTGTAAAAACTGCAGAAAGCAGAAGTCTCAGAGCTGAGTCTGCAAACTGATCTGCGCATGCGCACTGTGCTCACGGTTCTGTGGGCTCGGTTCGGCCCGGCCCGAACTGTCCACCCTTTCCCCCCAGGTCCAGGTTTTTCTGCAGGTTTTGTGTGTGTGTTTTGGGGGGGGTTCAGGGACCGGAAATGTTTGCGGAAAGCCTGAGGTTTGAGACCGGAAGTGTGCAGAGCTCAGATAACAACACCTGACGAGATGTCCCGTTTGGACCCAGAAGTTCTGCTTAAAATAACCACAGAGCCGAGCTGCAGCTCCTCAGGATCCAAATAAAACCAGGTTTCTGCAGCTGAAAGTAAAAAAGGCCCAACAGGCCTCAAAATAATCCCTTTAATTTATATAATCTGCTTTAATCTGGGACGTGACGCAGATTATTTATCTGAAACAAAGATTAACAA
>NW_013955620.1:3380-4116 GCF_001266775.1 Austrofundulus limnaeus
ACCTAAAACCAGAAACTACAACTGAACATTCAACACCTAACACCAGAAACTACAGCTGAAGATACAACTTATAACACCAGAAACTACAGCTGAAGACACAACACCTAAAACCAGAAACTACAACTGAACATTCAACACCTAACACCAGAAACTACAGCTGAAGATACAACTTATAACACCAGAAACTACAGCTGAAGACACAACACCTAAAACCAGAAACTACAACTGAACATTCAACACCTAACACCAGAAACTACAGCTGAAGATACAACTTATAACACCAGAAACTACAACTGAAGAAACAACAAATAAAACCAGAAACTACAGCTGAAGATGCAACACCTAACACCAGAAACTACAGCTGAAGATACAACTTATAAAACCAGAAACTACAGCTGAAGATGCAACACATAAAACCTGAAACTACAGCTGAAGTTACAACACCAAACACCAGAAACTACAGCTGAAGTTACAACACCAAACACCAGAAACTACAGCTGAAGATACAACTTATAAAACCAGAAACTACAGCTGAAGATGCAACACCTAAAACCTGAAACTACAGCTGAAGATACAACTTATCAAACCAGAAACTACATTGAACATACAACACCTAACACTAGAAACTACAGCTGAAGATACAACACCTAACACCAGAAACTACAGCTGAAGATACAACACCTAACACCAGAAACTACAGCTGAAGATACAACACCTAACACCAGAAACTACAGCT
>NW_013955620.1:5034-6345 GCF_001266775.1 Austrofundulus limnaeus
TTTAATGGTTCTGATGTTTTAATGGTTCTGATGTTCTAATGGTTCTGATGTTTTAATGGTTCTGATGTTCTAATGGTTCTGATGTTCTAATGGTTCTGATGTTCTAATGGTTCTGATGTTTTAATGGTTCTGTTCTAGTGGTTCTGATGGTTCTGATGTTTTAATGGTTCTGATGTTTTAATGGTTCTGATGTTCTAATGGTTCTGATGTTCTAATGGTTCTGATGTTTTAATGGTTCTGTTCTAGTGGTTCTGATGGTTCTGATGTTTTAATGGTTCTGATGTTCTAATGTTTTAATGGTTCTGATGTTTTAATGGTTCTGATGTTCTAATGGTTCTGATGTTTTAATGGTTCTGATGTTCTAATGGTTCTGATGTTTTAATGGTTCTGATGTTCTAATGGTTCTGATGTTTTAATGGTTCTGATGTTCTAATGGTTCTGATGTTTTAATGGTTCTAATGTTTTAATGGTTCTGATGTTCTAATGGTTCTGTTCTAATGGTTCTGTTCTAATGGTTCTGATGTTCTAATGGTTCTAATGGTTCTGATGTTTTTAATGGTTCTGGTGTTCTAATGGTTCTGATGTTCTGATAGTTCTGATGTTTTAATGGTTCTGATGTTTTAATGGTTCTGGTGTTCTAATGGTTCTGATGTTTTAATGGTTCTGATGTTCTAATGGTTCTGTTCTAATGGTTCTGATGTTTTAATGGTTCTGATGTTCTAATGGTTCTGTTCTAATGGTTCTGATGTTTTAATGGTTCTGATGTTCTAATGGTTCTGATGTTCTAATGGTTCTGTTCTAATGGTTCTGATGTTTTAATGGTTCTGATGTTTTAATGTTCCGATGTTCTAATGGTTCTGTTCTAATGGTTCTGTTCTAATGGTTCTGATGTTTTAATGGTTCTGATGTTCTAATGGTTCTGTTCTAATGGTTCTGATGTTTTAATGGTTCTGATGTTTNAATGGTTCTGTTCTAGTGGTTCTGATGTTTTAATGGTTCTGATGTTCTAATGGTTCTGTTCTAATGGTTCTGATGTTTTAATGGTTCTGATGTTCTAATGGTTCTGTTCTAATGGTTCTGTTCTAATGGTTCTGATGTTCTAATGGTTCTGATGGTTCTGATGTTTTAATGGTTCTGATGTTTTAATGGTTCTGATGTTCTAATGGTTCTGATGTTCTAATGGTTCTGATGGTTCTGATGTTCTAATGGTTCTGATGTTCTAATGGTTCTGATGGTTCTGATGTTTTAATGGTTCTGATGTTTTAATGGTTCTGATGTTTTAATGGTTCTGATGTTTTAATGGTTCTGATG
>NW_013955620.1:7345-8675 GCF_001266775.1 Austrofundulus limnaeus
ACACACACACACACACACACCACCACCACCACTACCACCACCAAAACAAAACAAAACAAAAAAACTGCATAATTATTATCTTATTCTATGGAAACATTCATACCTTAGCAAATCTATGCTATGTTATGCTATGCTAAGGTAATGTATTCATACCTCAGTAAAGCTAGGTTATGCTATGCTAAAGGGAACATTTGCAAAGCTATGATATGCAATGGAAACATATTTATACCTAAGCAAAGTTATGCTATGGAAACATTCATACCTTAGCAAATCTATGCTATGTTATGCTATGCTAAGGTAATGTATTCATACCTCAGTAAAGCTAGGTTATGCTATGCTAAAGGGAACATTTGCAAAGCTATGATATGCAATGGAAACATATTTATACCTAAGCAAAGTTATGCTATGGAAACATTCAGCCCATATCAATGCTATGCTATGTTATGCTACGCTAAGCTAATGCAATTATACCTTAGTTATGCTATATTAAAGAAACATATTCATACCATAGTAAAGCTACATTATGCTATGCTAAGGAAACATATTTATACCTTAGCAAAGCTACGTTATGCTATGCTAGGCTAAAGGAACTTATTCATACCTTAGTAAAGTTATGTTATGCTACGCTAAGGTAACATATTTATATCTTAGCAAATTTTACCCTAGTAAGGCTATGTTATGCTATGCTAAGAAAACATTTATACCATTGCAAAGCTATGTTATCCTATGCTAAGCTAATGCAGTTATACCATAGTTATGCTATATTAAAGAATCATACATATCTTAGTAAAGCTATGTTATGCTATGCTAAGGAAACATATTTAAACATTACCAAAGCTATGTTATCCTATGCTAAGCTAATGCAATTATACCTTAGTTATGATATGCTAAAGAAGCATAATTATACCTTAGCAAAGCTATGTTATGCTATGCTAAGCTAATGCAATTATACCTTAGTTATGATATGCTAAAGAAGCATAATTATACCTTAGCAAAGCTATGTTATCCTATGCTAAGCTAATGCAGTTATACCTTAGTTAAGCTATGTTAAAGAAACATATTCATACCATAGTAAAGCTACATTATGCTATGCTAAGGAAACATATTTATACCTTAGTAAAGCTATGTTATGTTATGCTAATTTAGTGTATTCATACCTTAGCTGTGCTATGCTATCCTGTGCAATGCAAAGGAAACACATACCTTGGTCTTTCCACATGCTAAGCTTGATGACACTAATGGTGCGTTCACACCGAACGTGATTTCAGCTTGAAAATCGCATTCAACGCTTCAAGTTGGTCACTTGTGCACTTTGAGGTCAGACGCAGGT
>NW_013955621.1:0-1085 GCF_001266775.1 Austrofundulus limnaeus
AATGCACTACAACCACCAAGGTCCAGTTCCACAATGCACTACAACCACCAAGGTCCAGTTCCACAATGCTCTACAACCACCAAACACAGTTTTGTTTTTAACCTTCTAAATCAACCAACCCCACATAATCCTGTGGAATAATGGAGCACCAGATGAACCATCTGACCTTAGACATCTTCTTAAATCTCTCTCATGCTTTCATAGTCACTCACCAAACAGGAAGTGCAGCAGGTCCAAACTTCCTGTCCATCTTGTGATGGATGCCATCATGGCTTCCAATCCTGACCAAGAGATTTCAAAATAAATGTGATTTAGAATCAGAGATAGAGAACATTTAGGAACAGCTCAGATTTGAATGACTCAAGTTCTGCTGGACCTCCAGATCTTAAAGTTCCTTAACCTCCCCCCACGTTCAGGAAGTGGTGGTGTGAACCTACCACCTGGGTTAGAGATGATGGGCAGGTTACTCCCACCTGTCTGTCTGACCCTAACCCTAACCTTCCTTATTTAGGGCCATCTCTGACCCACACTCCACAGTCTAGGTGTCCATTCCAGCCTGATGTGAGGGGAGGGATGTGACACGGGTGTGTCAGAAACCAGTGGAACATGGAGGAGAGGACCAGGGTAGGACTCCCACCATTAGTTGACCAGTCACCATTATTGTCCACTATTAAATCATCGACTAATTTAATAGTTGATGCATCGTTTTTTTTCTAACAGTTATTCTGTCCAAACTGCTGCAGCACCTTCCACTGCCACGTCTGCCTTTCTGTCACTGACTCACCTGCACAGTGGTGGTAATCACTGACACCGTCCACTGCCACGTCTGCCTTTCTGTCACTGACTCACCTGCACAGTGGTGGTAATCACTGACACCTTCCACTGCCACGTCTGCCTTTCTGTCACTGACTCACCTGCACAGTGGTGGTAATCACTGACACCTTCCACTGCCACGTCTGCCTTTCTGTCACTGACTCACCTGCACAGTGGTGGTAATCACTGACACCTTCCACTGCCACGTCTGCCTTTCTGTCACTGACTCACCTGCACAGTGGTGGTAATCACTGACACAAACCATCATTTTA
>NW_013955621.1:2085-2834 GCF_001266775.1 Austrofundulus limnaeus
CCGTAGCGGACTCCGTCGCAGCTGCGGAGCAGTTTCCTTACTTCAGTAAAAGCAGCGCGTTGTTTACTCACAGCTTGGGTGAAGTCCGGCAGGACTCGGATAGTATCGCCATCAGCGGATGTTATCAACCCAGTCTCTGCTGCCCTTTTGAGAAGTAATTCTTTTTCCGTGAAGTAGTGGCATTTAACCACAAACGCCCTTGGTGGCAAATCAACTTGTACTGGCTTTGTACGGAGGGTCCGGTGCACTCTATCCAGAGTCGGCAACTTGTCCAGTCCAAGGGCTTCTTTCAGCATATTGGCTACATAAACAGATGGATGTTTCCCTTGCTCTCGCCCCTCTTTTACTCCGGTGATGCGAACGTTGCAGCGGCGTGATCGAGCTTCCAGATCCTCGCACCGAGCTCTGAGCAAGGTAAGCTCTTTTTTCATCCCAGACAAGTCGGACTCCATAACCGCAATAGCATCGGCGTTAGCGGTCACTCCGTTTTCCAGCTCAGATGTGTGGCTCTCAAGTTTGTCCAGCCTTTTACTAAGTTTATCAGTGGCGTTACGTAGCTCCGTTTGGATTTCTATGGCTTTTTCGTCCATTTTCTTCAATAATTCTTGTCTCATTGATTGTAATTCCTCCATGATGGCATTCTGATTGTCTGCTGCAGTCGCCATTATTGCATTTGAGCAAGCTAGGTTAGCTGAGCTAGCTTCTGCCACTGAGGCACCCATGTCCTGTCCGAACTTGTTGGCTTGAGA
>NW_013955621.1:3184-3983 GCF_001266775.1 Austrofundulus limnaeus
TACTACTATAGTGGAAATATTACAATTACACAAGGCTACTACAGATACACACAGAAGGTACAGAAAGTACAGATACTACAGATACACACAGAAGGCACAGAAAGTACAGATACTACAGATACACACAGAAGGCACAGAAAGTACAGATACTACAGATACACACAGAAGGTACAGAAAGTACAGATACTACAGATACACACAGAAGGCACAGAAAGTACAGATAGTACTTTACTCTGGTGATGTGGAGTATAAAACTAACTGTATCTGTTTTCTGGCTGTAAACAAACAGGAAGTTTGTGTTTCTGTCTGAAGGTCAGAGGTCACTGACAGCTGTCAGTCACTGCTCTGAACCAATCAGGAAACAGAAAGGAGACAACATGAAGTGATTGACAGGTGGAACAGGTGAGTGTCATACCTGTAAGCTGCAGGAACTCATCACTTTGTGATTGAATTTCCTGAAACTGAGAAGAAATCAAAAACCAAACAAATTAATCTCATTGTTTCACGTCAAAATCTTTTTCTTCATGAAATCATTTGATTTAAAGTCTGGTGACCCCTGGTGGTCTAAAGTTTAAAGTCTGGTGACCCCTGGTGGTCTAAAGTTTAAAGTCTGGTGAGCCCTGGTGGTCTAAATTTTAAAGTCTGGTGAACCCTGGTGGTCTAAAGTTTAAAGTCTGGTGAGCCCTGGTGGTCTAAAGTTTAAAGTCTGGTGACCCCTGGTGGTCTAAAGTTTAAAGTCTGGTGACCCCTGGTGGTCTAAAGTTTAAAGTCTGGTGACCCCTGGTGGTCTAAAGTTGGA
>NW_013955621.1:4983-6287 GCF_001266775.1 Austrofundulus limnaeus
TACTTTCTGTGCCTTCTGTGTGTATCTGTAGTATCTGTACTTTCTGTACCTTCTGTGTGTATCTGTAGTAGCCTTGTGTAATTGTAATATTTCCACTATAGTAGTATTTATAGTATTTGTAATATAGTAGTATTTGTACTATAACAGTTTTTTTTTGGAATTTGTACTATAGTGGTATTTGTACTATAAAAGTTTTTGTAGTATTTGTACTATAGTGGTATTTGTACCATAGTAGTATTTATACTAGCTCAGTATTTATAATATTTGTACCATAGTAGTATTTGTTCTAGCTAAGTATTTATAATATTTGTACTATAGTAGTATTTGTAGTAGCTTAGTATTTCTAGTATTTGTACTACAGTAGTATTTGTAGTAGCTCAGTGTTTCTAGTATTTGTACCATAGTAGTATTTATACTAGCTCAGTATTTATAGTATTTGTACTATAGTAGTATTTGTACTAGCTCAGTATTTAAAGTATTTGTACTATAGTAGTATTTGTAGTAGCTCAATATTTCTAGTATTTGTACCCTAGTAGTATTTATACTAGCTCAGTATTTATAGTATTTGTACTATAGTAGTATTTGCACTAGCTCAGTATTTAAAATATTTGTACTATAGTAGTATTTATAGTAGCTCAGTATTTATAGTATTTGTACTATAGTAGTATTTGTAGTAGCTCAGTATTTCTAGTATTTGTACCATAGTAGTATTTATACTAGCTCAGTATTTATAGTATTTGTACTACAGTAGTATTTGCACTAGCTCAGTATTTAAAGTATTTGTACTATAGTAGTATTTATAGTAGCTCAGTATTTATATTTATACTATAGTAGTATTTGTAGTAGCTCAGTATTTATAATATTTGTACTAAAGTAGTATTTGTAGTAGCTCAGTATTTATAATATTTATACTATCGTAGTATTTGTAGTAGCTCAGTATTTAAAGTATTTGTACTATAGTAGTATTTGTAGTAGCTCAGTATTTATAATATTTGTACTAAAGTAGTATTTGTAGTAGCTCAGTATTTATAATATTTATACTATAGTAGTATTTGTAGTAGCTCAGTATTTAAAGTATTTGTACTATAGTAGTATTTGTAGTAGCTCAGTATTTAAAGTATTTGTAGTATAGTAGTATTTGTACTATAACAGTATTTATAGTATTTGTAATATAGTAGTATTTGTAGTAGCTCAGTATTTAAAGTATATGTACTATAGTAGTATTTGTAGTAGCTCAGTATTTAAAGTATATGTACTATAGTAGTATTTGTAGTAGCTCAGTATTTGAAGTATTTGTACTATAG
>NW_013955622.1:0-383 GCF_001266775.1 Austrofundulus limnaeus
AAATTGGAGAGAGGAAAAGGGGTGGAGCCTTAACCCCTCCCCACCTGTCATTTTCCTCCCAAGACTGATGTTGCGTCTCTGCGAGGAATGTGCAATTATACTGCGCTGCAACTCCGATGGATGTGGAGAAGTAAGTAGGTAAGTCTTTCTTAAAGTGATTTGAACATAAGCAAGGTTGGCAAAGTTTTACTGACATATGACCGACATATAGTTTCATGCAGCACTTCCTAATTAAGGCACCGCTAATGAGCAAAAGCTAGCTTATGCTGAGAACAGGTGACCACTTAGAACAAGGTTTAAACACGCCATGTGTTAAATGGAATGACCATTTAAAAACAGGAATTAGAATGTTACATTTGTGTTAAAACTGACTCGATGTCAAC
>NW_013955622.1:1383-2217 GCF_001266775.1 Austrofundulus limnaeus
AGAGTAATATTGTTGGCAATCATTAGGACCTTGCTTAAAATACTATTGTAAAACAACTTATCTAGCTTTGCCATAGCTCTGTATACAGTGTTACTGTATAGTGTTCTAAGCTGAAGTCAATATTAAATTAATCTTAATGACCTGTTTGCTGTCTTCTCCACAGGTTTGTGCTCACTCTGACCAAACTGTAGATGAACAACTGATGGGATCACTGTCTTGTCTCTTGAACCACAGGTGAACAGATGTCTGATTTGGAAATCTTTGTAATTTGTCTGACATGTATTTTAGTGGACATGGGTTTTTGAGAGTTTAGACACAGTCCCAGCAATGCTTGTTCCTGTCAGGGCACAGCATAATGAGGTCTGTGTTTAGATGACGCGAAGAGTAATATTTTTGGCAATCATTAGGACCTTGCTTAAAATATTATTGCCAAACAACTTATCTAGCTTTGCCATAGCTCTGTATACAGTGTTACTCTATAGTGTTCTAACTTGAAGTCAATATTAAATTAATCTTATTGACTCATTTGCTGTCTTCTCCACAAGTTTCTGCTCACCCTGACAAAACCGTAGGTGAAGAACCAATGGTATCACTATCCTCGCTTCCTGAACCAAAGGTGAACATATGTCCGGATTGGAAATCTTTGTAATTTGTCTGACATGTATTTTAGTGGACATGGGTTTTTGAGAGTTTAGACACAGTCCCAGCAATGGTTGTTCCTGTCAGGGCACAGCATAATGAGGACTATGTGTTGATAACTCGTAGTGTAATGTTTTTAGGACCCTGCTTTAAGTTGTTGCTCCATCTTTTCTTGGCAATTTGTCTAGCTTAACC
>NW_013955622.1:3443-3654 GCF_001266775.1 Austrofundulus limnaeus
TTCTAACCTGAAGTCAATATTAAATTAATCTTAATGACCCGTTTGCTGTCTTCTCTACAGGTTTGTGCCCACCCTGACCAAACTGTAGATGAACAACTGATGGGATCACTGTCCTCGTCTCTTGACCCACAGGTGAACAGATGTCTGACTTGGAAATCTTTGTAATTTGTCTGACATGTATTTTAGTGGACATGGATTTTTGAGAGTTTAG
>NW_013955622.1:5488-6576 GCF_001266775.1 Austrofundulus limnaeus
ATTAAAACCCTTTTACATCATAATTGCTCTCTTAGTTTTATGATGATGCAATGTTTTTCTACAGAAATGCAACCATGTTGTACTGCACTCATCATTTTCAAGCATTGAAAAATGCACACATTGCTTGGGACCTTTTGTTGCCCTCAACTGGAATGGTCTGAAATGTAAAGGTGAGTTTTACTTGTGTGGTTATTACTCCTTTAGTATATTCAAAGTGGATTAAGATTGGATTTCTAAATTACTCTTAAAGTTTAATATGTATAGATCTTGTTATTCAGATGTAATGGGGGATCAAAAATGTCATGTTTGTGATTAGTTTTATCTATTGGAATCATAGATGTTATTTCTACTAGTGAAAATTTCTAAATTATGACTGCTTATACAAGGAACTTGCTGTTTAATAAATACGACCATAAAAACCTTAACTTTACTCACAACCTCTTTTTTAGACTGGAGAAAAAATAATTTTAGGTGGATACATATTTGATTCACGTCGTGACTAAATGCACGTTGAAAAATCTAATTGTCAAAGGGTTGTCTTCAATGAACACAAACAGAACTGAAATGTAAAACTATCACAAGCATACTTTTATAGCAGATTCCTACATATGATTTATGTTTTAAAAAGTAAAATTGTCTCTCTTGTTTCTAGATTATCCTGAAAAGGACCATCCTCAGAGAAATCAAAAATGGCCCTGGTCTCCTAAAGAAATTGCAGCAGTGATGAAACATTTTCAGAAACAATTGACACTGGGAAGCTGGCAAGTTTTGTTGAAATTCAACAGTGTCAACAGGCAGAACATCCTGCTTTAATAATTCGCTCAATTTGGAACATAAGAGACTTTGCTAGAAATCGTGGTGTGTCCAAAACAAAAAGGAAAAAAGCTAAAAATGTCAGATAAATCTTGAGCCAAGATGCTCTAAACAAAACTTTAAGAACTTTCAAGCATTATTTTGTTTTAAAAAAATAAAATACCAGAAGTTCAACTCTTAGGTGAGTATAAACGGCTCATTGTATTAGAGAGTATGTACTGTTAAAAGTAACATTTAAAGGAAAAGGTGTTTTGTTTTTAACCTTCACCTTTTTT
>NW_013955622.1:6940-7489 GCF_001266775.1 Austrofundulus limnaeus
TGTGGACTCTCATGTGAGTGATTAAACTAAACTTATGGCTAAATCTGTGTCCACAGTCCTCACATACAAATGGTTTCTGTCCTGTGTGGACTCTCATGTGCAAGTTTAAATTACCCTTCTGGCTAAATCCATGTCCACAGTCCTTACATAGAAATGGTTTCTGTCCTGTGTGGACTCTCATGTGTGAGTTTAAACTAACCTTCTGGCTAAATCTGTGTCCACAGTCCTTACATAGAAATGGTTTCTTTCCTGTGTGGATTATCATGTGTAAGTTTAAACTAACCTTATGGCTAAATCTGTGTCCACAGTCCTCACATACAAAGGGTTTCTGTCCTGTGTGGACTCTCATGTGAGTGTTTAAACTACACTTATGGCTAAATCTGTGTCCACAGTCCTTACATACAAATGGTTTCTCTCCTGTGTGGACTCTCATGTGTTAGTTTAAATGACCCTTATGTCTAAATCCATGTCCACAGTCCTTACATAGAAATGGTTTCTGTCCTGTGTGGACTCTCATGTGCAAGTTTAAATTACCCTTCTGGCTAAATC
>NW_013955622.1:8489-9356 GCF_001266775.1 Austrofundulus limnaeus
TGTGTGTGTGTGTGTGTGTGTGTGTTGCATGAGGCTTGAGTCGGAGCACTTTAGGAAGGGTGAGGGGCTCACTGCTTGTGGAGGAAAGGGCATGGAAAAGAGAAAAGTGCTTGGAAAGTGCTGTCGCCAAAGCTTCTAAAAGTCTCTAAAAGCACCAGGAAAAGTCGCTAGATTTGTCGTTAGTAGCTTTTTGGGAAAAAAGTTGTTAGAGGGGTCTGAAAAGTCACTAGATCTAGTGACAAAGTCACTAAGTTGGTAACACTGAAAATGCACTGTTTTGTCCAAAATACACCAGAAACTCACCCAAATGAGCAAATTCCGTGAGATTCCACATTTTATACTGGATTTCATTTTGTGTTAATTCCGTGATTCTGTCTGCATTGTGGTAATCATAGGGCCCCTAATCTCAGTCCTATTTTTATTTATATTTTTTATACATCTGGGAAATTTTTCCACGTACCCCCGTAAAATGCTCGTGTACCCGTGGTTGGGAATCACTGCTGTAAACAGTGTGATGAGTGAAGTAACTGCCCAAGGTCCTGAAAGTGCTAGAATGTTTTAGATTCACTTTCAGGACCTTGGACAGTTCAGCACTTTCAGGACCTCGGACAGTTCCTTCAGCCCTGCACACTGTCCAAGGTCCTGAAAGTGCTGGAATGTTTTAGAACATTGGAAAGTGTGCAGGACTGAAGGAACTGTCCACGGTCCTGAAAGTGCTAGAATGTTTTAGAACCTTGGACAGTGTGCAGGGCTGAAGGAACTGTCCAAGGTCCTGAAAGTGCTGGAATGTTTTAGAACATTGGAAAGTGTGCAGGACTGAAGGAACTGTCCACGGTCCTGAAAGTGCTGGAATGTTTTAGAACATTG
>NW_013955623.1:0-714 GCF_001266775.1 Austrofundulus limnaeus
AACACACACACACACACACAAACACACACACACACACACAGGTTAACTGTACCGTCAGTTGCCGTGGCAACGAGCAAACCGACACCTCGACGGCGTGAAGAGATGAAACAGGAAGAGACGATCAGAGAGAAACAAAAAACTAATTTCAAAATAAAAGTCTCAGTAAAGGAACCCATCTGAAGAGCTCAGAGGATGTATTGAGGACGACTCTCAGCTACTACCACACCGACGTTTAGCTCTATATCTGTAAAACTGACAGAGGTATAAACAGTTTGTTGCTGTGGCGGCCATTTTGAATCCATCATTTGTAAATAAAAATAATTTATAGCAGAAGGTCTGATGATGGTTTCCTGCACCTCTGATCAGGACCACCTCTGGACCCGGTCCACCAGCTGAAACCCTCCCCTCCCTCTGTAAAACCCTTCATCTTCTTCTGCTGTAAACCCTAACAAACACGCTGACACAGAGTCATCTTCGTCCTCCTCTTCCTCTTTGGATGCAGTCTCCATGGTAACCAGACGTCAGGAGGCAGAGCGATGGAGGATGGGAGAGTGAGACCAGAGGGAGTGATCGACACTCTTTGTTCACGTCAGGAAGGATGTTTTTACTTGACGTCAGCTGAAATCTTCAGCCTGGTTCATGATAGTTTTATTTCCCTTTAAAATAAATGTAGGTAAATATTCCAAACACAAGCTAAAATTAGCTGTTTGGCTA
>NW_013955623.1:1714-2269 GCF_001266775.1 Austrofundulus limnaeus
CGGGCGGAGTTTTGTGTGCGGGCGGAGTTTTGTGTGCGGGCGGAGTTTGTCAAAACCGTGATTTGGATTGACTTGTGGACAAAGTTAAGAGATGAAATAACGATAACAGTAAAATTATGGTGAACACGTAAATATAATTTATTGACTTCAATTTTAATGCGGCTAACAACTTCCTGTCTCGAGATTTAATTTAAATATTTGTTCAAAATTAGCTACATTTTCTTTTTGCAGCTGATTTATGGTCGATTTGACTGAACTGAATTGTTACACATCCCCACGTCTTCAAACCACACCCAAAACCTGCCCAATCACATCTTTAACAAGCTCCTCCCACTAACTTCAAACAGACCAATCATGTCCCTTCCAAACTCCGCCCACACCCTAAGAACCTCCCACTTAGTGGCTGCAGATCTTCCTCTTTAAACTGGTCCAGTTCTAGAGTTACACGGTTCTCATAAGGACTGTCCAAAGAAACGTCCTCAGAATGTTTAGAGATCATCATCATCATCATCATCATCATCATCATCATCATCATCATCATCATGAGGAAGACCA
>NW_013955623.1:3269-4141 GCF_001266775.1 Austrofundulus limnaeus
AATTGTACTAATGCCAATGAGGTATATTTGTAAATATACCTCCTTGACTAATGCTGCTAATGCTAATTGTACTAATGTTGCTAATGCTAATTGTACTAATGCCGCTAATGCTAATTGTACTAATGCCAATGAGGTATATTTGTAAATGTACCTCCTTGACTAATGCTGCTAATGCTAATTGTCCTAATGTTGCTAATGCTAATTGTACTAATGCTATTAATGCTAATTATACTAATGCTGCTAATGCTAATTGTACTAATGCCAATGAGGTATATTTGTAAATATACCTCCTTGACTAATGCTGCTAATGCTAATTGTGCTAATGTTGCTAAAGCTAATTGTACTAATGCTGCTAATGCTAATGGTCTAATGCTGCTAATGCTAATTGTACTAATGCTGCTAATGCTAATTGTACTAATGTTGCTAATGCTAATTGTACTAGTGTTGCTAATGCTAATTGTACTAATGCTACTAATGCTAATTGTACTAATGTTGCTAATGCTAATTGTCTAATGCTGCTAATGCTAATTGTACCAATGCTGCTAATGCTAATTGTACTAATGCCAATGAGGTATATTTGTAAATATACCTCCTTGACTAATGTTGCTAATGCTAATTGTACTAATGCTGCTAATGCTAATTGTACTAATGCTGCTAATGCTAATTGTACTAATGCTGCTAATTCTAATTGTACTAATGCTGCTAATGCTAATTGTACTATGAGGTATATTTGTAAATATACCTCCTTGACTACTGCTGCTAATGCTAATTGTACTAATGTTGCTAATGCTAATTGTACTAATGCTGCTAATGCTAATTGTACTAATGCTGCTAATGCTAATTGTACTAATGCTGCTAATTCTAATTGTACT
>NW_013955623.1:5141-5684 GCF_001266775.1 Austrofundulus limnaeus
TAATGTTGCTAATGCTAATTGTACTAATGTTGCTAATGCTAATGGTACTAATGCCAATGAGGTATATTTGTAAATATACCTCCTTGACTAATGCTGCTAATGCTAATTGTAGGCCTAATAATGTTAGTGCTGCTAATGCTAATTGTACTAATGTTGCTAATGCTAATGTACTAATGCTGCTAATGCTAATTGTACTAATGCCAATGAGGTATATTTGTAAATATACCTCCTTGACTAATGCTGCTAATGCTAATTGTCTAATGTTGCTAATGCTAATTGTACTAATGCTGCTAATACTAATTGTCTAATGTTGCTAATGCTAATTGTACTAATACTGCTAATGCTAATTGTACTAATGCCAATGAGGTATATTTGTAAATATACCTCCTTGACTAATGCTGCTAATGCTAATTGTACTAATGCCAATGAGGTATATTTGTAAATATACCTCCTTGACTAATGCTGCTAATGCTAATTGTACTAATGCCAATGAGGTATATTTGTAAATATACCTCCTTGACTAATGCTGCTAATGCTAATTGT
>NW_013955623.1:6684-7923 GCF_001266775.1 Austrofundulus limnaeus
GCTCTGAAGTGTTCCGACCTGTAGGGATGATGATGATGATGATGATGGTGATGATGATGATGGTGATGAAGATGAAGATGATGAGGAGGATGAAGTGATTTGGTGGTCCGGGACCCTCACAGCCGCTCCGGAGTGGTACCGACAACCCGCGCGCTCAGAGGCAAAAAAAACCGAGAAGACCTGCGGAGACACGCACGGTGACACGCGCACGGTGAGTTCGCAGACATCAGAACCGCCGGACCCCCGGACCGGACCTACACCGGACCGGACCGTCACACTGACCGGTAGCCGGCCCGGGACGGGCGGGCGGGGACAACGCTCCCCGCTCGGTCAGTCTCCACGGTCCGGCTCCATTTGGTTCCGAGCGTGCGCGCGTGAGTGGGTGCACGTGTCCAGCTGTGCGCGTGCCCGAGCCATCCTTACTATAGAGCGCGGTCACGGTGATTACCATGATGTGAGATAATGAGCTGCAGCTGGCAGAGAACAAAGCTGCACCGCGGTGCGCGTGCTCGTCTCCAAATCTAACATACCATTAGAGTTAAAGACATACTGAGAATTAATGTTTATTATTTATCTGCTATACAAACTAACTAGACTAGAGACTCAGTGACAGGAGACTAGAGAATCAGTGACAGGAGACTAGAGACTCAGTGACAGGAGACTAGAGACTCAGTGACAGGGACTAGAGAATCAGTGACAGGGACTAGAGACTCAGTGACAGGAGACTAGAGACTCAGTGTGACAGGAGACTAGAGACTCAGTGACAGGGACTAGAGACTCAGTGACAGGAGACTAGAGAATCAGTGACAGGGACTAGAGACTCAGTGACAGGGACTAGAGACTCAGTGACAGCTAGGCTAGAGACTCAGTGACAAGAGACTAGAGACTCAGTGACAGGAGACTAGAGACTCAGTGACAGGAGACTAGAGACTCAGTGACAGGAGACTAGAGACTCAGTGACAGGAGACTAGAGACTCAGTGACAGGAGACTAGAGACTCAGAGTGACAGGAACTAGAGACTCAGAGTGACAGGAACTAGAGACTCAGTGACAGGAGACTAGAGACTCAGTGACAGGGACTAGAGACTCAGTGACAGGGACTAGAGACTCAGAGTGACAAGGACTAGAGACTCAGTGACAGGAACTAGAGACTCAGAGTGACAGGAGACTAGAGACTCAGTGACAGGGACTAGAGACTCAGTGACAGGGACTAGAGACTCAGAGTGACAAGGACTAGAGA
>NW_013955624.1:0-405 GCF_001266775.1 Austrofundulus limnaeus
TTACACTACAACCTGTGCCCTCTTTATCTATCTACACATATTTAGCCAGCACATCTGTCTACAGAGCTAAACTGGACCAATCCTTATAACCAGTGCTTCACACCTCAGGCACTCCACTTGTAAATGTAGATTTGTAACATTTCTGATCAAGGACTGGGCAGATTTTAATGAAACTCTCATAAAATAATCATTGGCTGTTCACCTACAATGATTCATGTTTGGAGTCATTCTGATGTAAGATGGCCACAAAGCCACAGCTCCAACTGACTGTCAAAGACACAAACATGTTCACAACTTTGTCGATTTTACAAATGTTATTTTCAGATTCAACTGAAATGGATACGAACTTCATATATGTGCGTACACACACACACACACACACACACACACACACACACACACACA
>NW_013955624.1:1405-2812 GCF_001266775.1 Austrofundulus limnaeus
CAGTCTACCAAGAGATACCAGAAACTATAACACTTACCAACAGGCCCCGGATGGAATCTACTGTTCGGCCTGGAATGACAGGGTACCAAGTAGGACCAGGTGGGACCACTTTTTCAATGAACCGCAGTCGAGACCTAGGAAAAAGTCCTGTGAAATTGTTGTTCCCAACTTATGGAAAAAGAGAGGACCCCCCTGATCCTCTACAGTATTTGGAACGCTGTGAGGATTATTTAGCTCTTAACTCATTAACTGATGAGGAACTTATGGCAACATTAAGGAATGTATTGCATGGCACTGCTAGAGACTGGTGGGATGTAGCCAGACACAAAGTACATACATGGGCTGATTTTCAAAGACAGTTTCGAGCCGCCTTTCTCTCTGAGGACTATGAGGATGAACTAGCAGAACGAGTGAGGACCAGAATTCAAGGAGAACATGAGAGCATTAGAGATTTTGTATATATGTACCAATCCTTATGCAGACGTTGGAGACCACAGATTGAAGAAGAAGACATTGTTAAGATGATCCTAAAAAACATAAATCCCACCTTGGCCAGCCAGTTGAGGAGCAGCAGAGTTACAACTGTGGATGAACTTGTGCGTCTAGGACAACAGCTGGAGAGAGACCGAGAAAATCAACAACAGTATGAACACAAAAAACAGACAAAATTACCACCTAAACCAGTTGAACAAAGACCACCTCCACAAGATAACCCAGTACGTCCAAAACAACCAAATTTCAACCAGAATTACAATCGCCCACCTCAGCCATACTGTTGGCGTTGTAAAGGAAATCATCCTCCTGCAGCTTGTCCACGTGGTGGAAACAATAGAGCCCCACTGCTGACAAACCCTCCTCAACCAACTCACGCTCCATTACGGATTCCATCAGCTCCTGGCCCTGCAACTCTTGGTTCCCTCACAAACCCTGGAAATCGAGATAAAAACTTTCATGTTACTAACACTCTTCCATGCCAGTTGATGATCCCCATCAGCATCAGCCCCTGGAAAGGATCTGCAATTTTGGATACAGGTTCTTCTTATACCTTAGTGAATGAGAAAGTATGGAATGAAATCAATGGAGAGCTCAAACCTTGGACCAGAGGACCCTTATACTTAGCAGATGGAGAAGAACGACAGCCTTTGGGATGGAATGAGATCACTATTTCATTACAAAACCAACCAATAACATTACCTTGTGTCATCTTATCTGCTCAACACCTCACCTTCCCTGCAGTAATCGGTCTTGATTTCATCTCCCTCTCTGGCCTGCAGTTTGATGTATCTGAAAAACGTTATTGGTTCAAATACAATAAGAAACAACAATACAACTTTCTACAAGAAGATGCCTCATGGCCAAATGGACCCCATCAACAGCTTGCCTTTTTCTCCGCAGTTTCTCCTGCAC
>NW_013955624.1:4285-4931 GCF_001266775.1 Austrofundulus limnaeus
GATTTGTACCTGATTTTTCTACTTTATCAGAACCATTACATGCACTGAAGAGAAAAGGAGCCAAATTTCTGTGGACAACGGCTTGTCAAAGATCATTTGATACATTAAAACAACATCTGGTTTCTCCACCCATTCTCGGACATCCAGACTTCAAATTACCATTCATCGTTTACACAGATGCCAGCGATGTGAGATTGGGAGCTGTACTGGCTCAACAGACTGGATTGGGCTCAGAACAAGTCCTTGCTTTTGCCAGTCGGACCCTTAACACAGCAGAAAGAAATTATTCAACAACAGAACAAGAATGCCTCGCTGTTGTTTGGGCCATTGAAAAATGGAGATATTACCTAGAAGGACGACATTTCACCGTAGTAACAGACCACTCATCATTGGTCTGGGTTTTCAAAACCCAGAAACCCAGCTCTCGGCTGATCCGTTGGGCTCTCCGTCTACAGGATTTCTCCTTCACTGTAGAATATCGAAAAGGAAAATATAACACAGTCCCAGATGCTCTGTCACGGGCCCCAATCGACATTTCCAACCATGCCCCAGTTACCTGTGCAGTTGTTCTCCGGTCAATGCGAGACACTTCCCGCCAACTACAAATAACTGATGAGAACATCTGGAAAGCTCAACAGGAAGATCC
>NW_013955624.1:5931-6960 GCF_001266775.1 Austrofundulus limnaeus
ATAAGGTTAGCAGTAAAGTTGTGCTAACATGCTAAATAACAAAGTTAGCAGAGGAAGTATGCTACTATGCTAAATAACAAGGTTAGCAGAGGAAGTTTGCTACTATGCTGAATGGCAAAGTTATCAGGCATGTGCTACTATGCTAATTAACAAATTCAATAGAGAAAGTGTGCTACTATGCTAAATAATAAGGTTAGCAGTAAAGTTGTGCTAACATGCTAAATAACAAGGTTAGCAAAGGAAGTGAGCTACTATGCTAATAAGCAAAGTTAGCAGACATGTGCTACTATGCTAATTAACAAATTCAATAGAGAAAGTGTGCTACTATGCTAAATAATAAGGTTAGCAGTAAAGTTGTGCTAACATGCTAAATAACAAGGTTAGCAGAGGAAGTATGCTACTATGCTGAATGGCAAAGTTATCAGACATGTGCTACTATGCTAATTAACAAATTCAATAGAGGAAGTGTGCTACTATGCTAAATAACAAAGTTAGCAGAAGTGTGCTACTATGCTAAATATCAAGTTAGCAGAAAACCTGTGCTACTATGCTAATTAAAGTCTACAGAGGAAGTATGCTACTATGCTGAATGGCAAAGTTATCAGACATGTGCTACTATGCTAATTAACTAATTCAATAGAGGAAGTGTGCTACTATGCTAAATATCAAAGTTAGTGGAAGTGTGCTACTATGCTAAATAACAAAGTTAGCAGAAGTGTGCTACTATGCCAAATATCAAGTTAGCAGAAAACCTGTGCTACTATGCTAATTAAAGTCTACAGAGGAAGTATGCTACTATGCTGAATGGCAAAGAGTGGAAGTGTGTTACTATGCTAAATAACAAAGTTAGCAGGTATGTGCTACTATGCTAAATATCAAAGAGTGGAAGTGTGTTACTATGCTAAATAACAAAGTTAGCAGGTATGTGCTACTATGCTAAATATCAAAGAGTGGAAGTGTGTTACTATGCTAAATAACAAAGTTAGCAGGTATGTGCTACTGTGCTAAATATCAAAGGTAACAGCGGAC
>NW_013955624.1:7960-8377 GCF_001266775.1 Austrofundulus limnaeus
ACACTGTACAGTGTTAAGTTTTATTTATTAACACTGTACAGTGTTAAGTTTTATTAACACTGTACAGTGTTAAGTTTTATTTATTAACACTGTACAGCGTTAAGTTTTATTTACTTAACACTGTACAGTGTTAAGTTTTATTAACACTGTACAGTGTTAAGTTTTATTAACACTGTACAGCGTTAAGTTTTATTTATTAACACTGTACAGTGTTAAGTTTTATTTATTAACACTGTACAGCGTTAAGTTTTATTTATTAACACTGTACAGTGTTAAGTTTTATTAACACTGTACAGTGTTAAGTTTTATTAACACTGTACAGTGTTAAGTTTTATTTATTAACACTGTACAGTGTTAAGTTTTATTAACACTGTACAGTGTTAAGTTTTATTAACACTGTACAGTGTTAGTCAGTGT
>NW_013955625.1:0-571 GCF_001266775.1 Austrofundulus limnaeus
GCGTTACAGACGCATACCCCCTTCTGAGTATGAGGCAGCTAAAGAACATATTCACAAATTGCTGGAGGCACAAATAATTAAGGAAAGCAGCAGCCCATATGCTAGTCCTATTGTGCTGGTTAAAAAGAAGGATGGGACGTTGCGCATGTGTGTTGATTATAGGCACTTAAATGCTAAAACCAGAAAAGATGCCTTTCCCCTTCCTCGTATAGAGGAGTCCCTGGATGCATTAGGTGGGGCACGCTGGTTTTCCACGTTGGATTTGGTGAGTGGATATAACCAGGTGCCGGTATCTGAAGCAGATCAGCCTAAAACGGCATTTTGCACGCCGTTTGGCCTCTTTGAATGGACTCGTATGCCCTTTGGTCTCTGTAATGCACCCAGCACCTTCCAAAGGTTGATGCAGCGGCTATTTGGTGATCAGCAGTGTAAAAGTCTTCTGTTGTATCTGGACGACATTGTTGTTTTTTCCTCCACAGTCCAACAACACCTGGAGAGGTTGGAGGTGGTCTTGAGTCGGCTTCAAGGTGAAGGCCTTAAAGTAAAGTTAAATAAATGTGCATTTTTTAAG
>NW_013955625.1:1571-2163 GCF_001266775.1 Austrofundulus limnaeus
GCGAACAAGGATAGTTTTTGCTCCCCAGATGTCATTGTAACTCCTTTTATATCTGACCTCTGCCTGATCAGTTGACTCATGGGTTCAATAAATAAGGCGAAGAGGAGTGGCGACGCACAACACCCCTGTCTCGTTCCTCTTTCTAGACAGAATGAATTGGCCAAATCTCCATTAATTTTAATTCTAGCCGTTGGTTTAGTATATAATGTTTTAAATGTGNGTTTTATTGATTGATTGGCAAAGCAGCAGCTGGTTAAGTGGTGGCGTCTTAACTTAACTTTTAACTTGTTTTTTCCCCTCTCCTGTGTTTTGGAGGCTGACCTAATTGTATCACCCCTTTACGGGCCAGGGTTTAGCTATGGAGGCAGAACTGCAGGACCTGAAAAGCCTCATTGTTCAGTTGAGAGCTGAAAATGAGAAGTTGCGTCAAGAACAGGTGGCAGCCAGGCCTGGACCTAGTGTTGCACAACCTACAGTCGGGTCATCTTCTGATGCAAGCCCTTCTATAACGGAGAGGTTTGTTTTTGTGCCACGTGATAGAAAATGCCCCATGTTTAGAGGGAAAGGAGGCATTGGCTTAACTGAGTGGCTT
>NW_013955625.1:3163-3723 GCF_001266775.1 Austrofundulus limnaeus
CTGGAGTTCATGCTTGCCATACGTTCTGTATGCTTACAACACCACACCTCATCAGGCAACCGGTGAATCACCCTTTTTTTTTGATGTTTGGACAGGAACCTCGGCTGCCGGTTGACTTCCTTCTAGGAAGAGTTCAGGAACCTGTGGCTGGAAGTGTCCATGATTGGATTCAGGAGCATCAGGCCCGCCTTCAGGTGGCGTTTGAGGGTGCTCGTGAAAGGCTGAGGGTTGTAGCCGAGCGCCGCAAGAGTCACCATGACAAACGAGTTCAATACGCCCCCCTGAAGGTTGGTCAGGTAGTGTGGTTAAGGGACTTTACTCCCCGAGGACGTCATAAGATCCATGACCTATATGGCCCAGTAAAGTATAAAGTCCTCAGAGAGCCTGGTGAAGGAGGTTCAGTGTATACTATAGCACCGGTAACTGATTTAGCTAAAATCAGAAATGTCAACTGCATACTGTTAAAGGCAGTAGCAGAAGAGCCTGGAGAAGGTGACATTGGTCCCAGCTCACCACTTTGTGATCATCGATTTGAAGATATGTCAGGTGATGAGGATATG
>NW_013955625.1:4121-5098 GCF_001266775.1 Austrofundulus limnaeus
TTGAGAGAGGTTTTTCAGGGGAAGAGAAGGGAGGTCACTCAAGAGGCTGTTATGGCCTTGCCTAACCATACCATTTCTGAAATTGGTGTTTTCCAGCAAGCTGACCCAACCATCCAGTAGTTCTTGGTTTTTTTGGAGGCGGAAACAGCGCCCGACTGCAGACGAACGTCAGCAGGTATCCCAGCAGGTCCTGATGTTACTTAGACAATGGGACAAGCTAGTGGAGGAGGAGGGCGTTTTGTACCGGCGAGTGTTCAAACCTGCGGGAGGTGAGTTAGTTTTACAGTTAGTGTTGCCAACATCTTTGCGAGAAGACACATTGAAACAAGTTCACCAGGAGCATGGCCACCAAGGGGTGGAGCGAACATTAGAACTCCTACGCCAACGCTGTTACTGGCCAGGTATGGCTGCAGAAGTGGCACATTGGTGTCAGACCTGTGAAAGATGCCAGGTAGCAAAACAGCCTCAGCCACAAGCCCGTACATTTATGGGACATTTGTTAGCCTCACAACCTAATGAAGTTTTAGCTATTGATTTCACAATGCTGGAACCTACAAGCAAGGGACTTGAGAATGTGCTGGTCATGACTGATGTGTTTAGTAAATATACCCTTGCTTTTCCCACCAGAGACCAGCGTGCTTCAACTGTAGCCCAGGTCTTGGTGAGGGAGTGGTTTTTCAAGTTCGGCATACCTGTCCGAATACATTCAGATCAGGGTCGTAGTTTTGAAGGTCTGCTTATTCAACAGTTGTGCCAGTTGTATGGCATTGAAAAATCACGCACCACACCATATCATCCAGCTGGTAATGGTCAGTGTGAACGCTTTAACCGTACCCTTCATGACTTATTGCGAACATTGCCTCCTTCTCGTAAAAGAGACTGGAGTTCATGCTTGCCACACGTTCTGTATGCTTACAACACCACACCTCATCAGGCAACCGGTGAATCACCCTTTTTCTTGATGTTTGGACAGGAAC
>NW_013955625.1:6098-7126 GCF_001266775.1 Austrofundulus limnaeus
GCAGCTCTTGGGATATTTTCTCTGAAAATAAAAAAAATGCATACAATTGTCGCAGTTGTAATGAAATTAACAATTTAATTGGTTGTAATGACAAAATTTCCACTAGATGGCGTCACCAACGCCAGATGCCGTGCCCACGTTGTAAAAACGGAGTGAAGAGAAGTTGCATGTTTCAGGTGAAATGAGAGGTAGACTGACTGTGTCTCAGTCCACATAGACCATGACCCACGTCAGCCACACCCTACATGGGCAGGCCGCCAGCTGCATAAACAGCTGTGAAATGAGATGAGATGACGTAATATGTTTGATTTCATTTGCCTTCAACTGTCTTTTCATAGTATAACTTCACAAATGTCAGTAAAAAACGTTGCACGTAAATAAATAAAAAACATTAATAATTTGGGGTTAGCTGCAGTATCGATACTTGTTTTATTTAGCATCTCATTGCAGCTTAAATTTCATCAGCTAAATAAAAAACAGCTGTTTTTGTTTTTCTGTTTAGTTTGTTGAAGGCACAACGAATTCTGGAATTTTGTCGGATGCAGCTTACTTTTTCTGTTTTTCTTTTTTGTCAACCAAGAACAGGCACCTACAAACTGGGACAGCCTACAGCGTGGAGCAGTTATGTAAGAATCCAACAAATGCACCCTTCATCGTCTTCAACCCCTGAATTGAGACACAGCCAATCTGTGCACAGAATCTCAAGTCAAACAGTTCAGTCTACTTAGAGACTCTGTCTGCCATGAAGGATTTTAATAGTCCCTACAAGTTGCACAAAGCTAAATATGAGAAGTTTACGGAAGTCGCAAGTACATAAACATAAACTTTTTTACCAGAACCAGAACCACAGAATCTGTCCTTAAGGTGTCTTCTGCACTTCAGCTGCTAAAAAGGTGTCTAGACCCACTTTTTGTTTGCTTCAAACATTTTGTATTTATATTTATTAAACAAGAATGTAAAGTAAAGTTAAATAAAATAAAGTAAAGTAAAATAAAGTAAAGTAAAGTAAAATAAAGTAAAGTAAAGTA
>NW_013955626.1:0-482 GCF_001266775.1 Austrofundulus limnaeus
ACATACATACATACATACATACATACATACATACATACATACATACATACATACACACCTACACATATATGCATACAAATGCACGCACAATATATGGTTTTGAGGAATGCATCAAAGTTTTACATTTGCCCAATTCATCAAGAGTTTGAATATTCCAAAAAATCACTGCTAATTTATATTCAATACCTCAAGAAAAAATACATGACTAAAGTTGTATTATTTTACAGCACAGCTAAACATAGTTATTGTGATGCCTAAAGATAGGACTTCAAATGGTAAAGATTTAATTATGCTGCTAGCAAGTCTTCAGGTGCCTCAAGCAACACTGTAAATTTGTGTTAGACACCATGTAGTTTTTAAAAGAAAAAACTAATGTAAGGACTTAAAAACACTGTCTCGAGATATATAAAAACTAAATTATTATTGCCATTAAAGAAATAAATAAATGTCAACTTTTGGTGCTACTTAATTCATTCAACAAT
>NW_013955626.1:4702-5095 GCF_001266775.1 Austrofundulus limnaeus
GCTTATTATCAACTGTGGCGTCTGGGTAACTCCTCAGATAAAAGTTGATGTCGTCCAAATAAGCACGGGTTTCAAAGGATCCTGTTGGGCCAGGATCAAATCTGTTAGCAAAATTTCTGGCAATTTTGTCAAGTTCTCGATCCGTCGGTCGACGTAACTCAGGCTTATTTTGGCGGTGCTCATGTGGAGACCTTGGGCTATTCTCACGATCGTGACTACCTCGATGCCCCCTTGTGGGCTTGCGAGGGTCTCTACCACGACGTGGAGAATCACCGCCACCCCCCCCTCCACCAAAGTGAGGAGGTGAAGGGTCGTCAGGGGCGGATGGTGATCCACTGCGGCCTCCAGTGTCTGTACCAGAGCACCGTCCGATCTGCTCTTCTTCTTCAATGT
>NW_013955626.1:6095-8507 GCF_001266775.1 Austrofundulus limnaeus
CAATCTCCCAAATCCCTGTGTGTTCCCTAAGGCATAGTCCATGTTTTCCTTAAACACTTCATAAGAAGTTATGATCGGGAGTTTCAAGCAGTTTACACAGGTGTTCGCCATGGGCAGCATTCTTTTGGAGGAACATTCTTCACTGCTTTCATGGAGAAACTCAATGGATGGTGCTGGAGAAAAGCCAATTGGTGGTATCTCCTTTGCTCCAGTTGCAAAAACAAGGATGTTTTCAAGCTTGGATGATCCTTCATCTGTGGAAAAAAGTTGGCTTTTAATGTTGTTTTCGTTATGGAACTATTTTACCTTTAACAGTTGAAATTTTGTAGTGTAGTTGCCCCGAGACACATCAATAATGGACAGAAGGTAGCTGAAATCAAGCACAATCTTCCAATTGCAAGGTGACTACTCTACCCGCTTAGTCAAGTTTTGAACTCTCTAGTGACTTATGATAATAAGAAACTAACACTGTCCTAAGAAACAGTTGTCCATCATTAGTAAAAGTTATAGATAAAGTGGAGAATATTTGCTAAATACCTTCTGCATCCTGCAGATAATCTCTCCACAAAGGAATGACTGCCTCTTCCACTCTTCTCCTGTTACTTCCTTCCGGAGCAAGTCGAGGGGTGAAAAGGTCATCCACCATGTCAGCAGTTAATTGCTGGGGTTCATAGCAGAACAAAGACTGAAAACTGTCTGGATGTTGCTTAACAGCATCCAAAACTCCAAGTGTCTTGAGTCCTTCTTCAAACCTGTACAAATAAGCAAAGGTTACTTGTCTCTTACTAATTAATTGAGCTGAATTTCTTTTTGTATCATGATACTGAGGAAATGTTAGGTGCAAACCTAACCTTTGAAAAGGGCCCTGGACACGGTGAACAACATGAAACATCAGCAGATCATGCAGGAGGAGATCTCGATCACGGATAGTAGTTAAGCGTCTGATGCAACCTGCGCTGGCCATGTAGTCGAAAAGGGGATCTGTGGCTCTTTGAAGCTCTTCCACAGTCAAACTTTCAGACACCTAATAAAGTTTATCACAAGAGTAAAGACAGAAAAAAGGGACACCAAAAAGTTTTTTCACTCTGAGGAAAAAAAAAGAAAACCTTACACATGCACTGTTCACAATAACATTTGTCAATAAATCTTATGTCAAGTCAAAAGTTATATAATTTGTGAGTGGATTAACTTTTTTCAGTTTCTCATGGAGTTCTGCATCAGTGATGTCCTTCAAAGTAGGGCAAGCTGCATTTGGACCTCCAACCAAGCAAGAGAAAAGGACTGGAGAAAGGAAACGTGGGGCTGGACCTCCATGGACAAGGCTAACAGCTATTGCCCTTCCAGCCATAAAGTATTTGTCCTCCCTGAGGGCTGTAGGACAAGAAATATTTTACACAACTACATTTTTACCATAAAGATGTTGACAATAATTACAGGAAACTGGAGTCCAAACAAACCTGTACTATTCATTGCTAAATTTTTGCAATCATCTGGGCCTTCAAACATTGGAGATATGGACAAAGCATCAATGAGAAGACGCAGAAATTCTCTCCGTGGGCCACCCAAATCAACTGCCTCTTCATTTCTTCCGAAATCATCCGAAAATTTCACATTCATTGAGAAATGTGGATTGTATGTTACCCTCTTAAATCCACGTATGGCACCATCTAAAACTGCAGAACGATTGACATTAAATTTGCAGTTCATTCCATTGTCAATTTTTTTGGACAAATCTTCAAGAATGTCCTTCACATGCAAGGTCTTGGAAGAAGTTTCAGACCTAAAAATGGACAAAAAATAAAAGAAAAAAAGACAGGTCAGATAATTTGCTTCTCTTAAATAATTTTGGAAATCCACAAGGCTAACTGATTTATTCTTCTTTAATCCTAAACATTAAAAAAGTGAAATTATCCTACTCTAAATCACCAAGCTACCAAAAAAACAAACAAACAAATAAAACCAAATCATTTATCAAGTAGATGCTCACAAGTGAGTTTCAATACTGGCCAAAATGGCATGATTCATTTCCTCATCTTCAGAAGACAGATCAGAAACATTTGACATCACTGACAAATAAGTTGAGTAGTTGGCACTTGCGTGTGCTGTAGTTTCATCTTGGCAGACCTCACTGGTGGAGGAGGGGTTGAAGTTTGTAGCAGATGTGCTGGTGCTGATAGAGTTAGGATGTACACTGGCAGATGACTGAGATGAAGTTTGAAAATAAGGTGGAATATTTGCTTCGATGGTATCATGTGAGCAAAAAGATGAATAGTTTACTCCCTGATGAAAACTCTCCAACTCATTACTGTGGACGATGGGATTTTCTATGGTGCTGAACTGTTTACTTCTTGCCATGGCTCTTGTTGTTCGGGGAGAAACTTGGTATGTAGTTGTGCTCCTTTCTTCAGGATC
>NW_013955626.1:9507-10118 GCF_001266775.1 Austrofundulus limnaeus
GACAGAGTCTATAGTAGTGTGTGAAAGAGAAAAGATAGTTTACGTCCTACAGGGCGCCCCATAGTCTTGTCCTCCTCCATTCTTAGCAAAACACCCATGAACCTAATTGGCATTAACATCGCTTTAGTTAAGCAAATGTTGAAGGTAAATGTAAAGCAGCAGGGAGTCCAGGCCCCCCGAGGGTAAAACCTGGCTTGTTTTTGTCAGAGCAGGGGAAGTGAGAAAGGAGCGCAGGTTAATCCAGGTGTGACTCAGGCTGTAAACAGGTTCTCGCCATAGGCGCTGAGATGAGGCATTCGTGGTGTACAGATACCTGCAGTTTCAGTGCCATACAGGTTTGTTTTGTCCATCCTGGGCTGGCTTGCCTAGTATAACAGATTCAACTGATTTAACAAGTTTTTCCTGTGTTGTTGCAGCTTCATTTCAAAACACATCCCTTCCTCAGCTGAAAATCTCCCTCTCCTTTTTCTGAATTCCTTGCTGTCTCTGTTTGTTTTTGTGGAGATCAAATCTGGAAAAAAGGTCATTCAGGGAGGAAATCCAAGTCTTTATATTAAAATATAAAGACTGAGATAGTGTGTGTGTGTGTGTGTGTGTGTGTGTGTGTGTGT
>NW_013955627.1:0-492 GCF_001266775.1 Austrofundulus limnaeus
TCTCCCAATACAGGTTAATATCTAGAAAAATATAAGCACCGTTATTCTCTAGTTGTTTATATATATATATATATTTTAACTGCAGAAATTTTCTTGGACTAACAGGAAACTGACAAGCTGCTCAACATGATTTGCTCTCTGATGACCATCTTGAATTTGAGAAAATTTGTTGCACATGCAGTGGATGGCCAGTAATTGGCAGTATATTACATGATGTATTAGTGTCCACTTTGTGGTCCATGCAGTTTTAGCATAAAAATAAAAAAAAACCTATACATGTGCACAACGACATGTAAATGGCTGTTCACTGCAGGGAACATTATGTTGGCATCCAGTATGCGACCCATTTCATCGTGACAGTCTGAACATGGAAAATACTATTTTCAAACCCAACCCATGTCTTTTACATATGTGGGGAACTGCAGTCTGAATGGTCAAGTCCATCCATCCATCCATTATCTTTACCTGCTTTTTTCCTCCCAGGGTCACTGG
>NW_013955627.1:1385-1720 GCF_001266775.1 Austrofundulus limnaeus
GTTTTTGATTGAAATTAGTTATTTGAAAAAGGGACAGATAAATAAGATTTTGTGCTAACTTTCATTTAACAAAGGGTTTAAAATCAATTCGCAACATTTTAAAATATATACATTATAACTCTAATAATTATTTTTTTGCTGACCTGTTTATTTAGTTAATGTAAAAAAACTCCGCTTCTGATGTTGACGCGGTGCAGTGGGGTCGTGTCGCTGCTGAAATACAAAGAAAAGAGAGAGAAAAATAAGACTTTAAAAACATTATAACTCTGAATAAAAAAAAAAACTCACCTGTTAGTTTTGTGCAACGAAAAAAAAAGGAGAACTCCGTTTCTATC
>NW_013955627.1:6505-6763 GCF_001266775.1 Austrofundulus limnaeus
AGTCTTAAAGTATCTGATATTTTTGTACTTAAATATCAAAAAGTAAATTTCTGACACGAAATATATTTAGGTATTAAAAGTACTGAGTAAAAGTACTGAACAGTAAGATTTTCCATAATGACATTTATTGGGAGGTGACTTGTCCTAAAAATATATATTTTCTAACAGCGTGCAGCTGAGATGGAGTGTGTACAAGCTAATAGTGTGTTAGTGACATTACTTAATTCTGATCTTACATCGTTTATTCGAACAAAAAAA
>NW_013955627.1:7582-8960 GCF_001266775.1 Austrofundulus limnaeus
CATAGTATTATGAGAATAATGCCATAGTATTATGAGAATAATGTCATAATATTGTGTGAATAAAGTCAAAATAATAACACAATAAAGTTGTAATATTATTAAGAATGAAGTCATGATATTACAAGAACTCCTTCACAAAAAGCAGTATTTCCATTGTGTTAAATGAGTAATGTTGAGCATCTTGTGAAGTTATGTTTTGGTATTAGCTTTAACACATAAGCATCAAATTATTATCAGTAACAAGAAATGATTGTTCAAATCATTGTGTTTGTCAAAGAACTGATGGCATGGACTTGGAAGAATCTGTTTCTTTTGTGGAAGAGAAGTTGTTCGGTGGTGGGCAAAGAGGTTTTTTTGTTTCTCAGGAAAGAAAGGATGGTCATTTAGATCCACAGGGAGTGGAACTCCAGTGAGCATGGTGTCTTATGTTAGCAGTGGAACAATAGGGGACCCAACACACTGTGGTATATGATTCATATGATAAACTGAAGCCTGATGGTGTTGCAGTTAATGGCTGCATTGACGGATTTACTCGTCACATAACATGGATGGAAGCATATTGTGTGACCCAAAAGTAATCAAACTACTTAATAAATACAGTGACACACATTGGAAACTGTCTACAGCAGATGTGAGCCGACCCAGGAACAGAAAATGGACATGTTATGTTATGGCTGATTCTTGAAAAATGATGACTTTGTTCTCATAGTTATAAAAAAAATCCTGTAGTCTGGCCTTAATACTCGGTCGTACTTTGCTGGTTGATTTTATTTTCTTGTTTTTTTTTCACTGATCACAATGACAGCACAACACAAGTCAGAGGTGGCACCAGTCTATTAAATCTATCAAACTTCAGACTTTAAACTGCAAAACAAAAGCATTCTCTCATTTTCTTCTGCTTTTCCAAGACTGGATCAAAGAAGTGACAAACCTAAACACTGGTGTTCCGAGGCCAGAGAGGATGTTTAATCCCTACAGTGAGTTCTGGATCTTCCCTCAGGTCTCCTCCTATTCTCATACGCCCTAAAAGCTCCGGAGCGAGGAGCCCAGGAGGCCTTCAAATCAGAACCTGAACCAGCACAGCTGACTGAGCTGCTCACTCAGTCTGTGCTGTGATCCACCATCAGTCTGTTTTCTGCTCCATCCTGCATCACTCATGAACACGACTTCACTTTGGAATTTCTCAGCTGGAGACAAAACCTGAACTTATTGTTTGTTGGCAAAGCCATTATTTTTTACTTATTTGTTTACTTTGAATAATTTCATTGTTAAAAAGACAGGATATATTGGAAAAAAAAAACAGCAAGAGCAGAATATAAATCATGTGGTTACATTTGCCTGTGTATGTGTGTGTGTGTGTGTGTGTGTGTGTGTGTGT
>NW_013955627.1:9749-10940 GCF_001266775.1 Austrofundulus limnaeus
AGCTGCAGACAGCGAGGATTCAGCTGCAGATGGCGAGGATTCAGCTGCAGATGGCGATGACTCAGCTGCTGACTCTGGAGGTTCAGCAGCAACAGCAGACGTGGAGAGCTTAGGTGGGGCTGCAGCAGATGATGAGAGCTCAGAACCAGCTGGCTTGGAGATCTCAGGGGCAGAGACCAGTATGGAGACCTTGAGAGCCTCAGGCAGACCCGGGGACTTCACAATCTGACCCGGGGTCTTTGTAGGCTCAGGCTGGCCTGGGGACTTCACAATCTGACCCTGGGGTCTTGTAAGCTCAGGTGCTGTATCTGGTTCTGTGAGTTCTGGTGTAGGCTCCGGCTCTGAGGACTCAGGTACTGACTCTGACTCAGAGGACTCTGAAACTGTAACAGGCATGAACAACAGCTCCACCAGAGTTGCAGTCAAAAACACTGTCACGGTAGCCAGGGTGGTGACCACCACTTCTTCCCCACTAAGACCCTCCACACAGGAAGTAGTGGTGTCGATTTTCGCTGGAACACAGGAGGCTGTGGAGGCATCGATCCTTTTGGGAGCACAAATAAATGTGGAGGCATCGATCCTCTCTGAGGCATTGGGAGTGCAGGGGTTGAAGGCATTGATCCTCTTGGAGGCGCAGGCAGCTCCAGGTCTCGGGGACCTTCTTGGAGGTGGCACTGAAGGGAGAGGCGCCCGGGACCCCCTCGGAGGTGAAACTGGAGGAGACAGTGTCCAAAACCCTCTCGGACATGATGCTGGAGGGCGGGGAAACACCGACTCGGCGGAGCAGTACCTAACATACTCAGGGCAGAACGGATCACTCTCAGGATCATAATCTGGGACTTACTCCGGTTCACTGTCATTCTCAGGAGGAACCACCGTCTTTCTCCACCGGCGACAGTGATGCTGTGATGATCTTGGAGGTGGCTCGGACACACAATCCTTTTCCCCAGGTGGTAATGGCGTGGACCTAAATGCCAGACAAGTACCCAAGAACTGAGTCCTTGACCTTTTCTCTTCTTCCTCCATGAGAAGAGGTCACAGGAGGACCTCAATCTCCAGACCCTGGTGTTCACGTCTCCTGGCGGGCTGAGCAGGTGTCATCTGGACACCCCCATCCGGATGACGGACTGTGGCAGCTGAGCCTTCTTTGGCTTCTCTGATGATAAAGGGGTTGCATTAGTGCCTATGGCA
>NW_013955627.1:11940-12165 GCF_001266775.1 Austrofundulus limnaeus
GTGCCTGTGTTGAATTGCATTCTCTAAGTTTCCAAAGTTTTCTCTTTGGGTTTAAATGGGACTATTTTAGTTTGTTTGATTCAGCTTTTAAAATATCCAGCAGTTTAAATTTTGAAATCTGATAATTTTATACATTTTGCGGTGCTCTCAACTAGAAAACATGTTTAACTTTTGTTTTGCAAGATTGATGTGGTTAATTCATCAGAGATGGCAGCATAAATGGGG
>NW_013955628.1:0-1530 GCF_001266775.1 Austrofundulus limnaeus
CATCTGCCCTTTGTCTCCAGTGAGAAAACAAGTGTGTCTGCTTACATTTTGTAAACAGAACTGATTTGTAAGAACTTATTTCAGTTATAAATGGCAAAAGAAAGATTCTCACCTTCAGTGTGTCCATGGAAGAGTGTACTGAGCACTACAACACAGATGAAAACTTTGTCAGATTTGATCAATCAACACTCCCTCATGAAGCATCACTACATTTACTACAGGACAGTTTTGAGGCACAGAGACATTGTATCATCTTGCTGTGGTTGTTTATTCACACCAGCCTGCCTACATCTCGTGTTCTTCACTGTGAAGTGTAGAACAGAAAGTTCTACCGACAATGCCACAAAAGATGATGCAGCCTCGAGCTGCTTTTTGCTCAAACCTAAGTTTAACTTTCCCATCACGCAAAACATGCAAACACATAAATACACAGTGAAAAAAACCACAAACTAATTGAAAACAAAACTAATCAAAAATAGTAAAAAACTACAACTGTCTGTGACCAATATTAAAATATTTGCCTTACTCAAAAATAAATAAAAAAATATATGTTGTTTTAAGTCACATCATTACATCAAATAAACCTAAAAATATGGCTTCTAAAAAGATTTACTGTGTCAGTGATTTTTTTGTAGCAGTTTGGAGGGTTTTATGTTGTTTAGGTATTTGGTGGTACTCAGGACTGTCTCATTGTCCTGACAGTAGAATATGAGACAGATAATCTTTGAAAAAATAAAACCCCTCCCAGTCGTCTTACATACATTTACAGAAATGCACCACTCCAGGTCAGAAATAGCCAATAAAGGTCTCTGCATGATCCATCTAAACTGCTGAAATTGGCTTTCATTTTTGCAGCTTTGAGCCCCTTCTTGTCAGAAGAACTTGATGACTCCCTCCACATACTAACTTTATTGCGATTGGTCAGAGGTTTGTGGCTGTGTTTGTTTTTGCTGAAAGCGCACTGACACTGAACTTCAAGGCTCACTTATTTTTGTTTCTCTGCAACGTCAACACCTCTGCGCTACACTCCGTTCAACAGAAACCCTGTGTAGTGACGTGCACTGCTGTGGGAGGAGTTTCCCATGAGTTCAGCTCAGTGTGTCTCAGGGGCTATGAAAGGCCTGTATGAAAACAAACACTGAACAACTACATGACTTGTTTGGTTTTGACGTCTTTCCACTGTCAACCACACAAAATTGCTGTGTGCTGCAGATGTGCTAAACAGAAACAAGTTAACATTACAGAAAAATTGCCAAATTCTGAGTTATGAATTTTCCATAGCTGTTTATCTGCAATCATTAGTGACTCTGCCTGTGCGTTCACAGCAGGCTCATCTGTCAGGAGGTGCTGTGGAGGCAGGGCTGTAGAGCAGCAGAGAGCATCGGAGAGGGACCTGGAAGGCGAGCTTGTTTAAATTTTTAGGCCTTGCAAAACTCCCTACTGCACCTTTAAAGAAAATATTCACATCAACTATTTAAAAGTTAAACAAGCTAATCAACCACCAGAATCTGACATGTGTTACACTTAAAC
>NW_013955628.1:2530-3782 GCF_001266775.1 Austrofundulus limnaeus
GCCTGTATGAAAACAAACACTGAACAACTACATGACTTGTTTGGTTTTGACGTCTTTCCACTGTCAACCACACTCAAGATTGCTGTGTGCTGCAGATGCGCTAAACAGAAACAAGTTAACATTACAGAAAAATTGCCAAATTCTGAGTTATGAATTTTCCATAGCTGTTTATCTGCAAACATTAGTGGCCCTGCCTGTGCGTTCACAGCAGGCTCATCTGTCAGAAGGTTCTGTGGAGGCAGGGCTGTAGAGGAGTAGAGAGCATAGAGGGACCTGGAAGGGGAGCTTGTTTACATTTTCAGGCCTTGCAAAACTTCCTACTGCACCTTTAAAGAAAATATTCACAACAACTATTTAAAAGTTAAACAAGCTAATCAACCACCAGAATCTGACCTGTGTTACACTTAAACAGGAAAGCCTCTTTATGGGACCTGCTAATCAACAAGGTTTTTATCTTATGTTTAAAATTTCAATATATATCAGTGTTCAGTAAAAAAACATGTAGTTGTAATTATTTATTAGATGCCTAAAAACACCATGATTGTGTGTCAGAGTTGTAGCCGCCACATTCAGACCACATTCTGAGTGAGAAAACTCTGGTTCCAAAAATTAATTAGAACATGACAGTTTCTGTTAACTTCATTTTATCTGCTTCAGTTCTGAACAACCAAAGGAGGAAGAGACTATATATAGACTGTATTTTTATGTTGGTGGACTCTTGGCTACAAAAGCTGCAAAACTGTGAATAAATTTGATTCAAGTTTTCTGACATTTGTACTCAGTTTTTGATGAAAAATTTTTTTAACCACAGTTTGGGGTTGTGTCCAGTTTGTTCTTATATTTTAAAATAAGTTTTGAAGTAAGTATTGTTTTTACATTTCTGACATTATTGGTGGTAGGTGATTTCATTTTAAACATTGCAGGTTCAGATCTGATTAATAAATACATGCATAATATCCAGCTGGTCCTCACACATTGACTTATGTGCAAAAAACACCTGTGAAATGCAAAATGATTATTTTAATCCACTGTTAGTCAATTAAAATTGTTATTTATTATTTAATTTTTGTATAGAAAATAATTCATAATTTCATCTGATTTATTTTGAACCATGGTTTGTAAAAATCAAGCAAAAACTAATGACTTTATAAGCGCTTTTCTACATGACAATGACTCACAATCCATTGACATCCATTGATTTTGTTGAAGCTCTTCAATGCATAACACAGCTGTGTGCATGTCAGTGTAGTTA
>NW_013955628.1:4782-5872 GCF_001266775.1 Austrofundulus limnaeus
AATGCAGTTCAAGATGGTTGGTACAGCTAATCAGCCCTAGCCTATGCAAACAGAGCTACAACTTTGTCATATTTATTTATTTATTTATTTTATTTATTTATTTATTTATCATCAGAAATACTGGTCATACCTCAGTACTACCTGATATCAATGCAGTTCAAATGGTTGATACAGCTAATCAGCCCTAGCCTATGCAAACAGAGCTACAACTTTGTCATATTTACAGATTATAAGCTCCTGTAAATGTGGCGCAGCAGCTGAAAGTTCTGACAAGCTTACATTAGAATGTGCAAAAAAGTCATTTATACGTTTGATCTAAACAAATTTACCTCTGTTCATTTGCAAGATGAGCAGGGGCGGAGCCAGAGGGGTGACCATTGTCACCCTGGTCACCTGATTGGCTACCCCAGGTTCCACCCCCAAACAATTAACAAGTGGAGGATCGTGGATTTTGTATTTGCATTTAGATTTTGTCAAATATTATTGTCTCATACTACTGTACTGCAAATATTTTCAGCTGTGTATGTTATAAAATGACTGAATTATAACCTTTTGTAAAATTATCACTAGGGATAATCTTAATTTAGGATTAGCATTGGCAATCAGCATGTGATCAATTTTAGCTACTCAACAAATTTCATCTCTATAAGTCTGAAATGGCTGAATTAAGGTGATTTAAAGTTAGCTGTGGTGGGCATCTTGACTTTTAGATAAGCATTTAGAAATTAGTAAAAATTGTTGTAAACTACTTCTACACTAATCTGCTTTTATGCTTAAAAATGGCTGAATAATAAGTTGTGACCAGCATTCAGCATGTTTTTTAATCATTCTTAGTTACAGCCACACAAAATGTTTGCTCAATATATCTTAAAACAGCTGAATTAAAGCCTTTTGGAATTAGATGTAGCGACCATCTTAAATAGTCAAATCCAGAAGGCTTTTCTTTATTTGTATGTACCCCTAAATCACACCATGTCCACCCCTTGTAAATAAGTCTAACACTGCCCCTGAACATTAGATGGTTTTATATTAACTCTCAGATATGAAAGGCAGGGGGTGATATGCATTCCTTTTAAGAATTTTATAATAA
>NW_013955629.1:0-932 GCF_001266775.1 Austrofundulus limnaeus
ATGTGCAGGTGATAACATGTGCACTGTGATAACATGTACTGTGTGATAACATGTGCAGTGTGATAACATGTGCAGGTGATAACAAGTGCACTGTGATAACATGTACAGTGTGATAACATGTGCACTGTGATAACATGTACTGTGTGATAACATGTGCAGTGTGATAACATGTGCAGGTGATAACATGTGCACTGTGATAACATGTACAGTGTGATAACATGTGCAGTGTGATAACATGTGCAGGTGATAACAAGTGCACTGTGATAACATGTACAGTGTGATAACATGTGCAGTGTGATAACATGTGCAGGTGATAACATGTGCACTGTGATAACATGTACAGTGTGATAACATGTGCAGTGTGATAACATGTGCAGATGATAACAAGTGCACTGTGATAACATGTACAGTGTGATAACCTGTGCAGGTGATAACATGTGCAGTGTGATAACATGTGTAGGTGATAACATGTGCAGTGTGACAACATGTGCAGTGTGATGACATGTGCAGGTGATACCATGTGCAGTGTGATAACATGTGCAGTGTGATAACATGTGCAGTGTGATAACCTGTGCAGGTGATAACATGTGCAGTGTGATAACATGTGTAGGTGATAACATGTACAGTGTGATAACATGTGTAGGTGATAACATGTGCAGTGTGATAACATGTGCAGTGGGATAACATGTACAGTGTGATAACATGTGTAGGTGATAACATGTACAGTGTGACAACATGTGCAGTGTGATAACATGTGCAGGTGATACCATGTGCAGTGAGATAACATGTGCAGTGTGACAACATGTGCAGTGTGACAACATGTGCAGTGTGATAACATGTGCAGGTGATACCATGTGCAGTGAGATAACATGTGCAGTGTGACAACATGTGCAGTGTGATAACATGTGCAGGTGATACCATGTGCAGTGAGA
>NW_013955629.1:1854-2211 GCF_001266775.1 Austrofundulus limnaeus
GGTGCTGACAGTCAGGTGCTGACAGTCCAGTCAGGTGCAGACAGTCGGGTGCTGACAGTCGGGTGCTGACAGTCGGGTGTTGACAGTCGGGTGCTGACAGTCGGGTGTTGACAGTCGGGTGCTGACAGTCGGGTGTTGACAGTCGGGTGCTGACAGTCAGATGCTGACAGTCCAGTCAGGTGCTGACAGTCGGGTGCTGACAGTCAGGTGCTGACAGTCCAGTCAGGTGCTGACAGTCGGGTGCTGACAGTCAGGTGCTGACAGTCCAGTCAGGTGCTGACAGTCGGGTGCTGACAGTCAGGTGCTGACAGTCCAGTCAGGTGCTGACAGTCGGGTGCTGACAGTCGGGTGCTGACA
>NW_013955629.1:3073-3905 GCF_001266775.1 Austrofundulus limnaeus
AACATGTACAGTGTGATAACATGTGCAGTGTGATAACATGTACAGTGTGTGATAACATGTACAGTGTGATAACATGTACACTGTGATAACATGTATAGTGTGACAACATGTGCAGTGTGATAACATGTATAGTGTGACAACATGTGCAGTGTGACAACATGTGCAGTGTGATAACATGTACAGTGTGATAACATGTGCAGTGTGATAACATGTGCAGGTGATAACAAGTGCACTGTGATAACATGTGCAGTGTGATAACATGTGCAGGTGATAATATGTGCAGTGTGATAACATGTGTAGGTGATAACATGTACAGTGTGACAACATGTGCAGTGTGATAACATGTGCAGTGTGATAACATTTGCAGTGTGATAACATGTGCAGTGTGATAACATGTGCAGTGTGATAACATGTACAGTGTGATAACATGTGCAGTGTGATAACATGTGCAGTGTGATAACATGTACAGTGTGATAACATGTGCAGTGTGATAACATGTACAGTGTGATAATATGTGCAGTGTTATAACATGTGCATTGTGATAACATTTGCAGTGTGATAACATGTGCAGTGTGATAACATGTATAGTGTGATAACATGTACAGTGTGATAACATGTGCAATGTGATAACATGTGCAGTGTGATAACATGTACAGTGTGATAACATGTGCAGTGTGATAACATTTGCAGTGTGATAACATTTGCAGTGTGATAACATGTAGTGTGATAACATGTGCAGTGTGATAACATGTACAGTGTGATAACATGTGCAGTGTGATAACATTTGCAGTGTGATAACATTTGCAGTGTGATAACATGTGCAGTGTGATAA
>NW_013955629.1:4564-5872 GCF_001266775.1 Austrofundulus limnaeus
GCAGTGTGATAACATGTGCAGTGTGATAACATGTGCAGTGTGATAACATGTGCAGTGTGATAACATGTGCAGTGTGATAACATGTGCAGGTGATAACAAGTGCACTGTGATAACATGTGCAGTGTGATAACATGTGCAGGTGATAATATGTGCAGTGTGATAACATGTGTAGGTGATAACATGTACAGTGTGACAACATGTGCAGTGTGATAACATGTGCAGTGTGATAACATTTGCAGTGTGATAACATGTGCAGTGTGATAACATGTGCAGTGTGATAACATGTACAGTGTGATAACATGTGCAGTGTGATAACATTTGCAGTGTGATAACATGTGCAGTGTGATAACATGTGCAGTGTGATAACATGTGCAGGTGATAACATGTGCAGTGTGATAACATGTGTAGGTGATAACATGTACAGTGTGACAACATGTGCAGTGTGATAACATGTGCAGTGTGATAACATTTGCAGTGTGATAACATGTGCAGTGTGATAACATGTGCAGTGTGATAACATGTGCACTGTGATAACATGTGCAGTGTGATAACATTTGCAGTGTGACAACATGTGCAGGTGATAACATGTGCAGTGTGATAACATGTGCACTGTGATAACATGTACAGTGTGATAACATGTGCAGTGTGATAACAAGTGCAGGTGATAACATGTGCAGTGTGATAACATGTGCACTGTGATAACATGTGCACTGTGATAACATGTGCAGGTGATAAAGTGCAGGTGATAACATGTGCAGTGTGATAACATGTGCAGGTGATAACATGTGCACTGTGATAACATGTACAGTGTGATAACATGTGCAGTGTGATAACATGTGCAGGTGATAACAAGTGCACTGTGATGACATGTGCACTGTGATAACATGTGCAGGTGATAACGTGCAGGTGATAACATGTGCAGTGTGATAACATGTGTAGGTGATAACATGTACAGTGTGACAACATGTGCAGTGTGATAACATGTGCAGTGTGATAACATTTGCAGTGTGATAACATGTGCAGTGTGATAACATGTACAGTGTGATAACATGTGCAGTGTGATAACATGTGCAGGTGATAACAAGTGCACTGTGATAACATGTACAGTGTGATAACATGTACAGTGTGATAACATGTGCAGTGTGATAACATGTGGAGGTGATAATATGTGCAGTGTGATAACATGTGCAGTGTGATAACATGTACAGTGTGATAACATGTGCAGTGTGATAACATGTGCAGTGTGATAACATGTACAGTGTGATAACATGTGCAGTGTGATAACATGTACAGTGTGATAACATGTAC
>NW_013955629.1:6872-7309 GCF_001266775.1 Austrofundulus limnaeus
GTGTGATAACATGTGCAGGTGATAACATGTGCAGGTGATAACATGTGCAGGTGATAACATGTGCAGGTGATAACATGTGCAGTGTGATAACATGTACAGTGTGATAACATGTGCAGGTGATAACAGGTGCAGGTGATAACAGGTGCAGGTGATAACATGTGCAGTGTGATAACATGTGCAGTGTGATAACATGTACAGATTGATAACATGTACAGNGCAGGTGATAACATGTGCACTGTGATAACATGTGCACTGTGATAACATGTGCAGGTGATAACGTGTGCAGTGTGATAACATGTGCAGGTGATAACATGTGCACTGTGATAACATGTACAGTGTGATAATATGTGCAGTGTGATAACATGTGCAGGTGATAACAAGTGCACTGTGATAACATGTACAGTGTGATAACATGTACAGTGTGATAACATGTGCAG
>NW_013955630.1:0-428 GCF_001266775.1 Austrofundulus limnaeus
ATGCAAAACAATAGACAACTAACAGCCTGAGGAATGTTTGGCAGGAGGAAGGGGGTAGGTCCTCTCCTCTGTGGTGTGTTTACAGTTGATATTAACCAACATCATTTCATGGTAACACTTGATATTTTGATAATTTCCTTCCTAAAACCTGCTAAATGTGATAAAAAGCAGCCTAAATTTCAACAAGCCGCCCAAACCTGTTTTTACAGCCGAACAAGTTCAAAAGAAGCTCAGTTAGGTGGAAACCAGCCAACCCTGGCTAAAAGAACAAAGATAACGCAGGCCACACACTGGCTCCTAGCTTAATTATGAACACTAAAAACACTTTACTTAAAGGATCCATGATTAGTTGTAATATTAGACTTTATCTTATGGACATATATTTCAACTGTAAGATAAAGACTGTAAAAATACTGTAGGATGTTTAG
>NW_013955630.1:1428-4860 GCF_001266775.1 Austrofundulus limnaeus
ACATCCTACAGTATTTTACAGTCTTTATTTTACAGTTAAAGTAAATGTTTATCGTATAAAGTCTAATGTTACAACTCATTATGGATCCCTTTAAGAAGTATTTGCACTTCATGTGTTATTTTACTGCAGCCCTTGGATAGATTTTAATCTTGGGCAGCCCTGACATGTAATTCATTCTGTTTATGGATATTAAACTACAGTCTGGTGTGGTAGTAGCTGAGAATCTTTCACAATGTGTAAACTGAGTTAAAAAAAAACCTTTGTCAGTAACTGTCAGCAAAATATCTCATGAACCACAAAACAGATTTTAATGAAATTTGCAGCAAATATTAACTGGTTGTGCATTAAATAATTAATAATACGAGGTGGACGCTACAGACATCTGATAAAATACATAAAATAATTCAACTGGTTTTACTAAAAAAATGTAAAACTGGTGGTTGGTCACTCTCAAAGCACACTTTGAAGCCAACATTTCAGGTCAACATGAGATGACCTTAGTTTTTATTTATTATTCCAGATTCTTCTCGTCTGTCCTCGTCTCTTTAAGACATGATGAAATGATCAAAGTCAAACATTTATTGCCAAACTGTCTGGGATGTTTTTAACCAGTGTGAAGGTTTAGTTATACTGTATGTTGGTGCAATTTGGTCATTTTTCCTTTTAACAACAGAAAATGAAAGCAGATGGTCATGTTTTGTCATTTCATACAACAAATTCATGTAATGTCAAACCAATTATATTATTTTCTTCCTTTAAAACTAAAACATAAGTTAGTAAAAATTAAGAAACAGAAAATCTTTTACTTTTGTCCTCAGGAATAATGTGTTCCACCACCAGAGGGGGCGCTCMTGAGGCAGATCWGATTTAAAAAGTCAATAAACTCAGAAACATTCATAAATCAGCTGTWTGACTGTTGCTCTGTGACAGAGATTCTTCTTTTAGCTTCTGAACAAATCAAACTCTTTCACTGAATCAAACATTTCTCTCAGTTTACACAAAATAAGACAACTTTCCTTTATTCAGTGTGTTGTACTGTAGTTCTGTTTTTCTTTTTGCACATCATCAGAAACACAGAAAACTCAACAAAACTGCTGGGAAACTAAACACAGCAAAGGGCTAGCTAGAGCTAAAACTGGCAATAAATAAAGCAAACACAGCTCCTGCTAAAAGCTAAATATAATGCTAACTAAACAACAACAACAACAACAACAGCAACAACAAAAACAACGATGACGACGACGACGACGACGACAAAAAACCCAAATAAAACCACAAAAAGTAGAAGTGGCAAAATAATGGCTAAAATAAAAGTGGCAGATAGGCTAGCCAAAAGCTAACAGCAGCGAATGGCTAACTCGTAGAAAATCTGCTCAAGTCTCAGTAATAGCTAAAGGAGCAAAAGGCTAGCTAAAAGCTATAACTAGCAATAGTCTAAATAAAAGCTAAAGCAAACAAAGCTGACTAAAGACTAAAAACATTGGCTAAAGCAGAATATGTGATATAACGGTAAAAATCTAGCTAAAAGTAGCAAACTATGTAGCTAGAAAYAAAATAACAATTGGTTAGCTCCAAGTAGTAAAACTGGAACAGTCTCTAAAAGCTACAGGAGCAAAAGCATAGCTAAAGGCTAAAAATGCTAACTGATGGCGATAAATCAAAAGTAGCATAGAGACAGCTAGTAGCTGAAGTTGTGTTCATAGAAAAGTGTTTGTATGTTCTGAAGAGATGTTGTTGTGTGTCTGTGTGGAAAGTTACTGTAAATAAAGTTAAAAATGTAAAAGTTACAACAGCAACACACCAACACATACTAATGTACTAATGTACTAATGTACTAATGTACTAATGTACTAATGTACTAATGCTTCACATCTTTAATTATTTTCATGCCTGATATCACAACGTGAAACTGCAACAACACATAAATCTGTGTAAAAACCGTGAACAACAGGCTGTGTTTTCTGCGCATGCGCACCTTTCAGGGCGGAGTCAGACGGGGTGAGTTGCCAGATAAAACAGTCCTGCTCTTTTTCACTAAAACTGTAAAGTGTTTCATTTAGGGATAAAAAACATAATTCAGAGCTCTGTTATGTGAAAATAAATATTAACTTTATAAATGAAGATTTAGACCGCAGGTATAATTTAAATTAGTTGTATTTGTTGTTGTTCCTGACAGGAGGCGGTGCAGGGGGACAGCAGCAGACCTGGCARCCCTCAGCTGTCCTGTGAGGTCAGACTCTGCCCTGCAGCGACCCTCACAGCTCCGCTAACATCTTCTACCTGCACACAGCCTCCATCAGGTGGGATTAATTTAACACGTTTTAACCTCATCAACAGGCCGTAATCTGGATTAAAGTCTAACAGGTTGTTTTTAACAGATTTCTGACGCAAACTGTGGGAAATTATCTAATTTAATATAAAATATCTAACATGTTTTAAGTAATTAGATTAATTTTTGTTTGGTATTTAACTTCACAAAGACGGTTTAATGAGAAGTTGAACAAGTAAAACGTTATCTTTAATGATAGTGGTTTATTTTCCGGGTAATACTGTCGCTACATTAAGKTTAGCTAAGTTAGCTAACAGTCTGTGCGCACGTGGTTAGCTTGTTAAAACTGATGACTCGGTTCAGACTCGTGCAGGATAATTATAAAAGTTAAAAACAGAGTATTAATGTGTGATTAAAGTTGTATTTATTAGATTGGAGGGTCTAAAAGACACGTGTTCCCGTCCTTTAATGGCGGCGGAGCTGCAGGCTCCGTCTGACCGAGGGACGTGCTGCTCCTCAAGGTCAGCTCACTGCGGGCTGAGGGGGGTAAAGGTCAAAGGTTGGACCGAACCAGGCTCGGTTCTGTTGGTGCTGAGCCGTGGTGTTCGGTCCGGAAGTCAGAGCTGGTGTGGTTGAAGAGCACGTGTCGCTGCTGCGGTTAGCTTAGCATAGCTTCTGCTGGTTAGCTTTGAAGCACGGTGACCCTGTCAAAAATAAAAACATGTTTTAAAGTTATAAAACCTTTAAATATACATGAACCTTTGATTTATCATCTTTTAATGGACATATTTTACATTTAATGAGTTTCATCAACAGTAAATGTGATTAATTATCTGTTTTTAATCTGTTTTTTAGGTAAAGTTAAACATGGACGACTGGGAAGAAGAGGTAAGAGAAACCTGCTGAGTCATGTTCTGTTTATTTTTAACATTTCTGACTTTAATGTTCTTATATTTCCACAGGAAACACCTACAGTCACAACCTACAGCCCCCCTGAAGGTGTGTAAACACACTGTTAACACAACAGCTTCATGTTCAAACATCACTGTACAACTCAGAGCTCTACATGTTACTGTACAACACAGAGTTCTAACATGTTACTGTACAACACAGAGCTCTAACATGTTACTGTACAACACAGAGCTCTAACATGTTACTGTACA
>NW_013955631.1:0-284 GCF_001266775.1 Austrofundulus limnaeus
CAGATTATAACAGTCCTTCAGCAGATTATAACAGTCCTTCAGCAGATTATAGCAGTCCTTCAACAGATTATAGCAGTCCTTCAGCAGATTATAACAGTCCTTCAGCAGATTATAACAGTCCTTCAGCAGATTATAGCAGTCCTTCAGCAGAATATAACAGTCCTTCAGCAGATTATAACAGTCCTTCAGCAGGTTATAACAGTCCTTCAGCAGATTATAACAGTCCTTCAGCAGATTATAGCAGTCCTTCAGCAGATTATAGCAGTCCTTCAGCAGATTATAGC
>NW_013955631.1:1536-3538 GCF_001266775.1 Austrofundulus limnaeus
CAGTCCTTCAGCAGATTATAACAGTCCTTCAGCAGATTATAGCAGTCCTTCAGCAGATTATAACAGTCATTTAGTATAAATGATTGTTTCAGATGGATTATTTCTAAGATATATCCAGAGTGACCCTGAATGTTCGTGTTTAGTTGAAATTACGTGATTCTTCAGATTAAGGACAAACAGAAAACAGCCCATAATAATCTGTGTCTGACATGTTTGGCTGTATAGAGGAAAGGACCTCAGCTGATGTTTAGCTTGTTTTCTCAGACACCATGGTGAAACACCTGCAGTCTGCCAACGCCAGCCGAAGCTTCTCCGAGTTCCGTCAGGAGGCCAGCATGTTGCACTCTCTGAGACACCCCTGCGTGGTCTCTCTGGTGGGCATCAGCATCCATCCTCTGTGCTTGGCTCTGCAGCTAGCTCCTCTGGGGAGCCTCAACATCGTCCTGGAGGAGAAGCAGAAGGACAGTGGTACGTCCATTCGTCTGTCCTGAGGCTGAACGTCTGTTCCTGTGAACTCAGAGAATCTCTGTGGTCTCCAGGCTGCAGCTACGTGCCCCTCGGCCACATGCTGACCTTCAAGATCTCCTATCAGGTCGCAGTGGGTCTGGCCTACCTCCACAGGAAGAACATCATCTTCTGTGACCTCAAATCTGACAACATCCTGGTCTGGTCTCTGGAGGTGTGTATGTCCTGGTCTGGTCTGGTCTCTGGAGGTGTGTATGTCCTGGTCTGGTCTGGTCTCTGGAGGTGTGTATGTCCTGGTCTGGTCTCTGGACTCTGGACTCTGGTCAGTGTGGTTGGACCTTCAGAAGTGGTTTATGCAAACAGGAAGTTAAAACTCAGTCCTGTTCAGATCCTAAACTAAGTTCAGGTGTTTGTTGGAGCCGTGCACGAGTTGGTCATGGAGGAGCGTGCACGTGATAACCATGTGGTACTCAGCTGGTGTGAAAACACTGAGTACATAACGGTTCAGGATTTGTCAGAGGGACATATTGACCGGTTCTGTTGATCCCTTCTGGTCCAGGTCCAGGATCCGGTCAACATCAAACTGTCAGACTACGGGATCTCTCGACACTCGTTCCATGAGGGGGCGCTGGGTGTTGAGGGGACCCCGGGTTACCAGGCTCCCGAGGTCCGACCGGGGATCGTCTATGATGAGAAAGTACTCATTCCTCTTTTGTCTTATTATTATTATTGTTATTATTATTATTGTTATTATTATTATAGTTGTTGTTGTTGTTATAATAATTATTAATGTTATTTTATATGGTGAAGTAAAATTCCTACTTAATACAGTTTGAGCAAAGTTTACTTGAGATGAACTCAACAGAAGGTAAATAAAATAAAAGAAGCTGTGCTGCGATTAAAGGAAAGATTCATCCAAAGCTTCAGCTCCACATATTTACAGTTTTTATTAAATGAAATAAAGCAGCTGAAGACAAAGTTTGACACAACAACAGCAAACACACAATAATTAGATAAAATAAAAACAAAGTAAACCAGGAGGGTCAGTCTGGAGGACTTTAAGTCCCACAGCTGGTCTGGACCTGGTCTTCCTGTCCTGACCTGCAGGTGGACATGTTCTCCTACGGTATGGTGATGTACGAGCTGCTGACGGGACGAAGGCCGGTTCTGGGAAACCACCAGCTTCAGACACCCAAGAAGCTCTCCAAAGGCATCCGACCGGTACTGGGCAGTCCAGAACAGGTCCAGTTCTACAGCTTGCACACGTTAATGACCGAGTGCTGGGACACCAAGCCAGAGAAGGTGAGCTCTTGTCTTCTTCAGGTGTTTTGGGTGTTAGACTCCGCCCCCTGACACAGGTAGGCGCTGTGTCTTTGGGTTCAGGATTTTCCTGCTCTGAGTTTCTAACCTGAAAACTGAGTTGGATGATCAGATCAGAACCTGTTGAGAGACAGGAGTTAGAACTCTGTGTGTGTGTGTGTGTGTGTGTGTGTGTGTGTGTGTGTGTGTGTGTGTGTGTGTGTGTGTGTGTGTGTGT
>NW_013955631.1:5037-6001 GCF_001266775.1 Austrofundulus limnaeus
AGACTCATCAGTAAAGACTCCATCAATACAGAAAACTATCAATAGATTATAAAACATCTGGAGTCCTCCATCAGACCAGAATGACACAAACATCCAAAACCTCCAGAGCTGGTCTCCCCAGGTCCTTCAGGCCTCCCCAGGTCCTCCAGGTCTCCCCGGGTCCTCCAGGTCTCCCCGGGTCCAGATGTTTACAGACTTCCAACATGAGAAGAGAAGCTTCAGAGGGAAACATCTGGAACAAATGTCTTGCTGCCATTGAATTGAAAATTAGCTGATTTTTTTTCCTAAAATTAGTTAAATTTCTTCTTTTAAACGTTTTGATATTTTTAATTTGTTTCATGAATAAAACATCAGATTGTTTTTGTTTTTAAGTTTTAAACAGCAGTCCAGCTGTGTTGGACCTGTAGCCACGTTAATATTACAGGTGCAGAATTATTCTGTTTTCACTAAATCTGTGTTTTGTTCAAAGGAACAGGAGATGTTCCTCTACAGTCTGAAGGACATGTGTCCACTGAACCAACCTCAGAGACATTTGTCCTGTCCTGCTGTCATCACCTGCCTGTTCCATGTTCCAGCCAGAGAGCAGGTCAGCTCCCAGCGGACAAACACAAGCACGTCCCACACATGTTCAACACATGTTCCACACATGTCCCACACATGTTCAATACATGTTCAACACATGTCCCACACATGTCCCACACATGTTCAACACATGTCCCACACATGTCCCACACATGTCCCACACATGTTCAATACATGTTCAACACATGTCCCACACATGTCCCACACATGTTCAACACATGTTCCACACATGTCCCACACATGTCCAACACATGTTCAACACATGATCAACACATGTCCAACACATGTCCCACACATGTCCCACACATGTTCAACACATGTCCCACACATGTTCAATACATGTCCCACACATGTTCAACACATGTCCCACACATGTTCAGTA
>NW_013955631.1:7001-7603 GCF_001266775.1 Austrofundulus limnaeus
TACTGAACATGTGTGGGACATGTGTTGAACATGTGTGGGACATGTATTGAACATGTGTGGGACATGTGTTGAACATGTGTGGGACATGTGTGGGACATGTGTTGGACATGTGTTGATCATGTGTTGAACATGTGTTGGACATGTGTGGGACATGTGTGGAACATGTGTTGAACATGTGTGGGACATGTGTGGGACATGTGTTGAACATGTATTGAACATGTGTGGGACATGTGTGGGACATGTGTGGGACATGTGTTGAACATGTGTGGGACATGTGTGGGACATGTGTTGAACATGTATTGAACATGTGTGGGACATGTGTGGAACATGTGTTGAACATGTGTGGGACATGTGTGGGACATGTGTTGGACATGTGTTGAACATGTGTGGGACATGTGTTGAACATGTGTTGATCATGTGTTGGACATGTGTTGATCATGTGTTGAACATGTGTTGGACATGTGTTGAACATGTGTGGGACATGTGTTGGACATGTGTTGAACATGTGTGGGACATGTGTTGATCATGTGTTGAACATGTGTTGGACATGTGTTGAACATGTGTGGGACATGTGTTGGACATGTGTTGAACATGTGTGGGAC
>NW_013955632.1:0-516 GCF_001266775.1 Austrofundulus limnaeus
GAATAAAATCGTAATACAGGATAAATGTAATTTTATGAGAATAAAATCATAATATTACAAGATAAATGTAATTTTATGAGAATAAAATCATAATATTACAAGATAAATGTAATTTTACGAGAATAAAATCATAATATTACAACATAAATGTAATTTTATGAGAATAAAATCACAATATTACAACATAAATGTAATTTTATGAGAATAAAATCATAATATTACAAGATAAATGTAATTTTGTGAGAATTAAATCATAATATTACAAGATAAATGTAATTTTATAAAAATAAAACCATGATATTACAAGATGAATGTAATTTTATGAGAATAAAATCATAATATAACAAAATAAATGTAATTTTATGAAAATAAAATCACAATATTACAAGATAAATGTAATTTTATGAGAATAAAATCATAATATTACAAGATAAATGTAATTTTATGAGAATAAAATCATAATATTACAAGATAAATGTAATTTTACGAGAATAAAATTATAATATTACAAGATAA
>NW_013955632.1:1516-3537 GCF_001266775.1 Austrofundulus limnaeus
GAATAAAATCATATTACAAAATAAATTTAATTCTATGAGAATAAAATCATAATATTACAAGATAAATGTAATTTTATGAGAATAAAATCATAATATTACAAGATAAATGTAATTTTATGAGAATAAAATCACAATATTACAAGATAAATGTAATTTTATAAATATAAAATCATAATATTACAAGATAAATGTAATTTTAAGAGAATATAAACATATTATAACAAAATAAATGTAATTTTAAGAGAATAAAATCATAATATAACAAAATAAATGTAATTTTATGAGAATAAAATCATAATATTACAAAATAAATGTAATTTTATGAGAATAAAATCATAATATTACAAGTTAAATGTAATTTTATGAGAATAAAATCATATTACAAGATAATTGTAATTTTATGAGAATAAAATCATAATATTACAAGATAAATGTAATTTTATAAATATAAAATCATAAAATTACAAGATAAATGTAATTTTAAGAGAATAAAATCATAATATAACAAAATAAATGTAATTTTGTGAGAATAAAATCATAATATTACAAGATAAATGTAATTTTACGAGAATAAAATCATAATATTTTAAGATAAATGTAATTTTATGAAAATAAAATCACAATATTACAAGATAAATGTAATTTTAAGAGAATAAAATCATAATATAACAAAATAAATGTATTTTTAAGAGAATAAAATCATAATATAACAAAATAAATGTAATTTTATGAGAATAAAATAACAATATTACAAGATAAATGTAATTTTATAAATATAAAATCATAATATTACAAGATAAATGTAATTTAAGAGAATAAAATCATAATATAACAAAATAAATGTAATTTTATGAGAATAAAATCATAATATTACAAGATAAATGTAATTTAATGAGAATAAAATCAAAATAACAAAATAAATGTAATTTTATGAGAATAAAATCATAATAATTCAAAATAAATGTAATTTTATGAGAATAAAATCATAATATTACAAAATAAATGTAATTTTATGAGAATAAAATCATAATATTACAACATAAATGTAGTTTTATGAAAATAAAATCATAATATCACAAGATAAATGTAATTTTATGAGAATAAAGTCATAATATTACAAGATAAATATATTTTTATGAGAATAAAATCACAATATTACAATTTAAATGTAATTTTATGAGAATAAAATCATAATATTACAAAATAAATGTAATTCAATGAGAAAAAATCATAATATTACAAGATAAATGTAATTTTATAAATATAAAATCATAATATTACAAGATAAATGTAATTTTTAGAGAATAAAATCATAATATAACAAAATAAATGTAATTTCATAAGAATAAAATCATAATATTTCAAGATAAATGTAATTTTACGAGAATAAAATCATAATATTACAAGATAAATGTAATTTTATGAAAATAAAACCATAATATTACAAGATGAATGTAATTTTAAGAGAATAAAATCATAATATAATAAAATAAATGTAATTTTATGAGAATAAAATCATAATATAATAAAATAAATGTAATTTTACGAGAATAAAATCGTATTACAGGATAAATGTAATTTTATGAGAGTAAAATCATAATATTACAAGATAAATGTCATTTTATGAGAATAAAGTCATCATATCACAAGATAAATGTAATTTTATAAGAATAAAGTCATAATTTTACAAGATAAATATAATTTTATGAGAATAAAATTACAATATTACAATTAAATGTAATTTTATGAGAATAAAATCATATTACAAAATAAATTTAATTCTATGAGAATAAAATCATAATATTACAAGATAAATGTAATTTTATGAGAATAAAATCATAATATTACAATTTAAATGTAATTTTATAAGAATAAAATCATAATATTACAAAATAAATGTAATTTAATGAGAAAATCATAAAATTACAAGATAAATGTAATTTTATAAATATAAAATCATAATATTACAAGATAAATATAATTTAATGAGAATAAAATCATAATATTACAAGATAAATATA
>NW_013955632.1:4537-5844 GCF_001266775.1 Austrofundulus limnaeus
GAATAAAATGATAATATAACAGAATAATAGTAATTTTATGAGAATAAAATCATAATATTTCAAGATAAATGTAATTTTACGAGAATAAAATCGTATTACAGGATAAATGTAATTTTATGAGAATAAAATCATAATATTTCAAGATAAATGTAATTTTACGAGAATAAAATCGTATTACAGGATAAATGTAATTTTATGAGAATAAAATCAAAATTACAAAATAAATGTAATTTTATGAGAATAAAATCATAATATTACAATTTAAATGTAATTTTATGAGAATAAAATCTTAATATTACAAAATAAATGTAATTTAATGAGAAAATCATAAAATTACAAGATAAATATAATTTTATAAATATAAAATCATCATATTACAAGATAAATGTAATTTTAAGAGAATAAAATCATAATATAACAAAATAAATGTAATTTAATGAGAAAATCATAAAATTACAAGATAAATATAATTTTATAAATATAAAATCATAATATTACAAGATAAATGTAATTTTAAGAGAATAAAATCATAATATAACAAAATAAATGTAATTTTAAGAGAATAAAATCATAATATTACAAGATAAATGTAATTTTATGAGAATAAAATCATAATATTACAAAACAAATGTAATTTTATGAGAATAAAATCATAATATTACAAAATAAATGTAATTTTATGAGAATAAAATCATAATATTACAACATAAATGTAATTTTATGAAAATAAAATCATAATATTACCAGATGAATGTTATCTTATGAGAATAAAATCAAAATATTACAAAATAAATGTAATTTTATGAAAAAAAATCATAATATTACAAGATAAATATAATTTTATGAAAAAAATCATAATATTACAAGATAAATGTAATTTTATGAGAATAAAGTCATAATATTACAAGATAAATGTAATTTTATGAGAATAAAATAATAATATTACAGGATAAATGAAATTTTATGAGAATAAAATCATAATATTACAAGATAAATGTAATTTTACGAAAATAAAATCATAATATTACAAGATAAATGTAATTTTATGAGAATAAAATCATAATATTACAAGATAAATGTAATTTTATAAATATAAAGTCATAATATTACAAGATAAATGTAATTTTATAAATGTAAAATCATAATATTACAATTAAAATGTCCTTTTGAGAATAAAATGATAATATAACAGAATAAATGTAATTTTATGAGAATAAAATCATAATATTACAAGATAAATGTAATTTTATAAATATAAAATCATAATATTACAAGATAAATGTAACTCTTTCAGTGTTGTTATCATT
>NW_013955633.1:0-518 GCF_001266775.1 Austrofundulus limnaeus
GGTACAGACAAAAAACATCATTACTCTTCCTTTAACAGTGGGCATTAGAAAGCCTAACAACTGATTTAAACCATTTTCTGAAACTGTCTACAACATGAGGAAAATGTGGACTGAAATGCTTACAGCACATAATATATTTATGCCCTGTCAAATCCTAAGTATTTCCTAAAGCAAAGTCAAACTTCTCTTTGAACACCTGGTATAATGTATGTAGTGGTAGTTTGATGCAGTTAATACATGTGTTGGCCATTGGGAACACTGACGAGAAGTCATCATCATTATGGATAAACTGGACAGAAGGAGTTGGGGAAAACCCAACTAGGTGGCACCTCAGATGCTCCTGTTGCAAATGCCAGGATCTTCTGGAGTTTGCTTGGACCTTCTTCCTCTTCTTCTTTAAAAACAGAAAAAAAAAGAAATACAAGTGTCAGCTGGCACAACAAAAGTCAAATATCTGGTATTAATAAAACTAGAGGTGTCCCGATACTGATACCAGTATCGGTATCGGATCCGATACC
>NW_013955633.1:2410-3417 GCF_001266775.1 Austrofundulus limnaeus
CACATACTCATTGGCAGAGTCTAGGTGGGGAGCATTCTTAGGAGTCTGAAGGCCAGGAGAGACAGGGACTTCACTCTCATCATCATCATCATCTATCAGAATTGGTATCTGGGACAAGTCTGGTATTGGACTGGAAGGCAGAAGACCATGTGGATTCAAGAGCAGCTCAGAGGCAGCCCCTGTGGTCTGTGGTTGTTCATTTTCCATATGACTGGAAATCCATTCCTAACAGTTAGGAAAAAGAGCACAAATATGAAAACTGAGTAATGCTACGAGCGTTGAAATGTTAAAATTCACCAGTTTTACAAAAGTTAAAATTAGTCTTACTTCAACATCCATGCTTGACATCCAAAGTACATAGAATGTGGAATTAGTCCTGATTCCTTGCTCTGAAATTATCCCACTTGAGGTACTCGCAATGGCTGTGCAACTAGTGGCTTCCTGCACCTTAAAAATTTCACTGGCTTCCTCAGCTTGACCAATAAAGTCAAAGAGAACCTAGGATGGAGATTTTTTCTTTTTTGTATTTGTTGCCTTTTATTTAATGATTTTTACATGTTAAAGTTTAATGTGAGACATTACCTGAATTGGCTCAGATTCATTAAATTTGCCCATCTTTACTGAACCATCAGGGAACTTGAACTTCAAGGAAATTCCATCGTTGGGTTCCTCTCGATCAGCCAGTCGAAGACAGCGTTCCCTGATGGCCTTGAATGTACATTAATATTTAAATTTACAGCGTGCATGCAAACAAATAAAAAAGCCCTTGGACATAACTCACCATTCTACGCCTTTCCTCAATGTTCTCCAAGGCCCGTTTCCTCATTTCCTGTTATTGCACATAAATAATAGCACAAAATCACATAATTTTGTAATTATCTCATAACCGTTAAGCTCATACAACAGGAACCTGATTATCAAACCAGAAATGGTGTTGTGCTTGCTTACAAGGTTTATTGCAAAACAGATGTCGGAATGACAAAATGAACAGGTGAAGATGGCTGAGA
>NW_013955633.1:4273-4856 GCF_001266775.1 Austrofundulus limnaeus
CTCGGCTACAGGTGGGCAGCAGCTAACCGCTACAGCTCCAAATGCGGACACGTTGGACCAACGATTAGCGTCTCTTTTTCCATCCCGGCAGCATCACAACATTTCAGTTATTCACAGGAGAAAGCGTTGACATAAAGAAATATCATGAAAATTATTTTTTTCCTCTGTGTTTTTCGTCTTAGTTTTTTGGCCCTACACGTTAAAAGCAATGAAGAAGTTGTTGCAAGTTTTTTTAGAAGTGCCTTACAATGCATCGAGGCACTTCAAAGAGAGGAGTTAAATCATTTCATCCAGACGAGGCTTTATAGACAGCTTGATGACTATTCACCAACAGTTTCAGCATTTATTGCTGCTGTGTCAAGATATGATCCTTCCAACAGAGATGTCATTAACATACTTGAATCTCTTTATATGTGTTTTCAAAATGTACTAATTGAATATGCAACCAGGCAAGGATCCACTAATGTGACTACATTTTTCACACCCCCAACAGCAAGCATTAAATGGACACCCTGGACGTCCCAGATATGTAATCGAAGCTGAACAGATTGCACATTGTGTATCCATTGGGATGACGTGGCAG
>NW_013955633.1:5856-6267 GCF_001266775.1 Austrofundulus limnaeus
ACTTACTAGATGAGATGATTGCTCAGATTTTTGCAGCTCAGCGGCATTGGCAAGTAACCTTTATTCAGGACATTTTTTTTAAATGCATTTGAAATGTTTCAAGATAACTGACCTTTTTGACTTTTTCTAGAAGTTCTGTATCTGCTATGTCTTCAAGAACTGGATTAGCAGAACCATACACAAGCAGAGAAAAAAGTGTTGGTGAGAAGAATTTTGGAGGAGGACCACCGTGCACCAAGCTCACTGCTATGGCTTTTCCAGCTAGGTAGTACCAGTCATCTCTTAGAGCTGCAAAACAAAATAATTATATGTTAAATGGAGAAAAAGAATTACTATCATGAAGATCAGATCCAGCCTAATCTTCATAAACGTAATCCAGCAAGACCTTGCAAGAATTGAAATCAGAAATAA
>NW_013955633.1:7267-7938 GCF_001266775.1 Austrofundulus limnaeus
CCCTTTTAGTTCTTGCAAGATCAGTTTGGTGTCGTCATCTTTAGACGCTGCTCCTCGTGGCTTGTTAGCTTCAATCCGCTAGCTGCTAATTGTTGCCACGTCTCTTCTCTCTCGCTCACCTGATTTCTGTTGGCGTTTATTTCTCGTAGTGGTACGATATGATCGTACCCCCCTTTTAAGTTATTATATTGGTATATTTGCTTGAGTTAAAAGGGGGGAATTTCTCTAATTATTCTGGTTCGACCAGGAGCCCTCTCGCTATGCGACCATCATGATGGTGGTCCGATCCGGAAGTCATTTCCCCAGTTTTGTTGTATTGTGCAAAGTAAGTCTTAATCTTTAAAAATGAACTAAAATTCAAAAAGCAGACCTTCAATGTTAATCAGCCAGTCTCTCCAAAAGCACACCAACTGATTCTCCAGAGCTCGCCGATTGCTGCCCTGAGCAGAATAGGCCACAGTGAAAAGGCCACTCAAGTCCCTGGCTGTAAGGGCTTTCTCCTCACACACCAACATGTCGTGAAAAACAGTCGGGTTTTTCTGGAGCTCTTTCAGTAGCCCAAGAGTCTTGAAGCCCTCTACAAACCTAAGAGGCAAGGCAACTTTATTAGTACAGCACGTTTGATGTACAAGAAAATTTATATAAAAACAATAAAAAAAAACATTAAAGCT
>NW_013955633.1:8546-9279 GCF_001266775.1 Austrofundulus limnaeus
TCCTCCTTCTTCTGCTCGGAGGAAGTGACGTCATTTGTACTAGTAAGAACTACATTCCTCCTAGGAGAAATGTTATTTTAGATATCTGGAAGTAACATCACAATGACGTCATTTGTACTAGTAAGAACTACATTCCTCCTAGGAGAAATGTTATTTTAGATATCTGGAAGTAACATCACAATGACATAATTTATACTAGTAAGAACTCCATTCCTCCTATCTGAAATGTTCATTTTAGATAGGAGGAATGTTATTTTAGATATCTGGAAGTAACATCACAATGACATAATTTATACTAGTAAGAACTCCATTCCTCCTATCTGAAATGTTTATTTTAGACAGGAGAAATGTTATTTAAGATATCTGGAAGTAACATCACAATGACATCATTTATACTAGTAAGAACTTCATTCCTCCTATCTGAAATGTTTATTTTAGACAGGAGAAATGTTATTTTAGATATCTGGAAGTAACATCACAATGACGTCATTTATACTAGTAAGAACTTCATTCCTCCTATCTGAAATGTTTATTTTAGANGACCGTCAAGATTTATATTTTGAGTACCCCTGGTGTAGAGACAGTACAGTACAGCGGGGGGCTCAGCACACAGCCCTATGGGGAGCCAAGTCTCACAGCCTGGGGCCGTTTGGTGAGAAAGTGTTTTATCCAGGTGCATGTGAGTGGGGGGGAGGCCAAGAGTCTTGAGTTTGGTTATCAGAATGTCTGGGAT
>NW_013955633.1:10279-10828 GCF_001266775.1 Austrofundulus limnaeus
AGGCTACAGAATGAGATAACATATTTCAGAACAGTCCAACTACAATAAACAAGTAACGGAAAATTAACATACCGGTACTTATTTTTAACAAATTGTTAAAATAAGATCAAGCTGCCTGTAGTAAATAAAAAAAGGTATAAAATCAGCTATTTGGTAAAATTCTTGACCAAAAAAATTACTAAACTATGTGTCAGTTTATAATTAAATTTTATATCTACATTTCATTAGATTTTCTGAGTAGACTAATGCAATGTTAGTTTTTACTGGTTTAGAAACTTTGTATGTTTTGTGTTCTCTGCCTCCTGATGGCGAACCCACAGTTTTAGAGGTTAAAATCTACAATCTGTCCCCCACCTTTCATCAGTCATATTAAATATATTTCCTTTATCACATATTGAAAGATATGAACTACATTATAGTACTTCTAATTGCATTCGCGTTAATCTTAGCAACATGGGCTCGTTATATATGACGTGTAAAAATTTACCTTTTTCTTCTTGTGGAGGATGACGCCCATGAACTAAAGCACTGCTGAGCCTGGTAATGAGG
>NW_013955634.1:0-1091 GCF_001266775.1 Austrofundulus limnaeus
CTATTAGACTTTTTTTTTAAATTCCCCTCTGGGCCTTTATTTTGAAAATACCCGGAAACGTGCTCGTCTACGCTTCCTGCTTGATTTTCGCTGCTCTGGCACAAGATAAACCCGATTGACGGACTTCTCTCCTCTCAAGGCGTTGTTAATTACATGCCTATTACTGAAACATTAGTGTTTCTTCAGTCAGACTTGTTTTATTGAGCGTTTCTCCGGTTTTCGTAAGGCAGCTCGTTTCTAAGGAGAAAATGAGGAAGTAATTTAGTAAAGCGTTCAGGCGGCTGCTGCAGATCTGATCCGGTTTTCCTCTTCAGAGAAGGAAAGGAGAGGAGTGGCTCCTGTTCATGAGGAAGTTGTTATTACGGCTGGTGGATTACAACAAGCGGCTCTGCCACAGATATTACGGCTGTTCTCTAAAGACGAAAATGCCTGGAAAGAAAGTCTGCATCGTTGGATCAGGGAACTGGTAACTTGTCATCTGCTTCGTGTTTAGGAGAACTGATTGTCTTATCTGTCAGCAGAAAACTGAGCTGGGATTAAGCAGAAGCAAAACCAGTGTGCTTCTTATTGTACTGTATGAGCCAATCTTTACTTGCATAGACACGTTTCTGAGATAGACATTAAAATCTGGTACAAGCTGTTTTTGAAACAGCAAATCTGGATTTGTGATAAACTTTAAAAATAATTTTAAAAAAATCAGACCAAAATGACAGGTTTACACGGTCTAGGCGGGTGATTCCCAAAGTTGTGGTTTGGACCCCACTGTGGGTCCTGAAATGTCAATGCGGGGTCTTGAAAAGATTTTCTGAATAACTTACATTAAAAAATTACTCTCAACAACAAATTTCTTGTCTTAAATGTTTCAAAAGATTAAGGTTAGGGCACTTGAAAATGAATAACAGCTGTAAAGTTTGGGAACCATTACTCTAGGTGATGTTCAGTGTAATTTGTGTCAAGTAGACAGCATCATGGCGTGGCTGCCCAAAACATCTGCAGCCTTTCTAGTCAAGGCAAAAACAGCAAATCAGTAGGGTTGGGCATAATCGTATCGTGTGCAATTAATTGTCAGAAAAACATTAATCGATTACTTT
>NW_013955634.1:3845-5452 GCF_001266775.1 Austrofundulus limnaeus
CCTAACTTCAGTTAAATGTTTTTATTATTTTTGCACAGAAAAAGTTTGAATGCATCCAGTGGGGTATCAAAAAGCAGGTATAATGTCCCTGACAGGAGATATGTGATGTCACCTTAATATCGGTTAATGTCAAAATCAGAAATTAAGTGTTGAACAATATCGGCACATCGAATATTAGCAAAATGTCGACATGTCTAGTTTTAACAGATGTCGAGTTAAGATTAGTTGTGGAAGTAGCTGAGAGTCACTCTAACGTGTATTCTAAGAGCTACTCATCCTGTATGATGTGAGTCAATCCACATTTGTCTGTTAGCAAAATATCTCATGAACTGGACCAAATTTAATGAGACTTTCAGGAAGTAAACAGTGAATACACACATATAATGGTTGCAAACATAAAATAGGTTTAATTCAAATGAGTGTTCCCATGGTGTCTGCAGTGCTGAGGTGTTGCTTTACATACTTCAGTTACACTTCATGCTGTCCTTTAAAAGTTTAAGATTATCCTGTTTTAATCTCAGTTCTTTTATCGTGTCTGAACATGAAAAGCAGAGTAAACAACTTTTATTTCTGTCCGTTTGGGATGCTCGGGATGAACAGGGTTTACAGTTAGGAGCGGCACCATGTTTATTTAAAGGTTATTTTTGGGGTCAGGTTAAAACATAAGGAGAAACAGATGTGTGAGCATTTAACCTGACTGATGAGGTGACTTCTGGTCAGGTTAGTTTTAGAGGAGAAAACTGTTATGATCCAGTTAGTACCTACCGGGTCTGACAGCCATGGTCCCGTCTTTTCGGCTGCACCACAGAGCGAAGTCCCCGCTCTGAAGGATGTAATCGTCCTTCGCTTGAAACAGCTCCATTTCTTTTATTTGTTTATATATATATTTTTTTACGTTAAACACAAAAACACAGAAGGACCGGACCAGCAGCGGTTAGCTTAGCCACGGTTAGCTCGTTTCACCGCTGCCGGGCGGAGCGGAGCGGAGAAGGATGCTAGCCCGAGCTAACGGCGGCAGCAGCTGGTTCCGAGTCGGGCTGAATTAATCCGACTCCGCGCATAATGAAATCCAACGGTCCGAGTCTGGTACCGGAGCGGAGTTCGTCATCCTCAGCAGACAGAGACGGTTAGCGCCGAGTGAGAGCGCTGCGCGAGCTGCTTGTTTCCCCCCCTGTCTCCAGTCAGGACGTAACTGACGTTTCCTGCTTCCAAAAAAAGGTCACGTGATGTGACGTCACTCCCAAAGCACTCTTCTACTGGAAGAGGCTAAGGTGGGTGGTGAAACTGAGGTCCAAATTTGTAAATCATTTTTTTTGAAAGAATGCATATTACCCGTTCAGAGTTACGAGTTAGAATTAGTAACTATTGTTTTCATGTTTCTCTTTATTAATTGGACCCAATCTCCTTCCACAGTGTTTGTGCTCTTTCTACAATTCATATATCAAAATGTTCAGCTCATTCTTGCCATTCCGGCAATGACTCATGGTCCCTTAACTTTTTATACTTTTTTAGCTATTTCACTTTTTTATCATTTTTTCCCCCATTGACTTTGAATAGGTCTGTCTGTCTGTCAGTGCAGCTATGACATCATCAGTGACATCATCAGT
>NW_013955634.1:6452-7537 GCF_001266775.1 Austrofundulus limnaeus
ATATATATCAGTTCCACAGGCCGCCACCAGCAGGTCGATCCATGTAAGGGAAAAAGTTGAGCAGAGCAGTCTTGTTGTTTTTTACCCCACAGAAACACCTGGTAGAAAACAGCTTTACATGCTGCAGAGTTGAGTCATCGAGTAATAATAGTGGTACACGATGACATGCGAACAGAACCGGGGCTAATCACCGGTTCTGTTCGGCTCATGAGCCGTCTGTGAGGGGGAGGTGACGAGGAAAAAAACGCGGCCTAAAATACAACCGGACTAATATAAAAACATGTTAGCATGTTACGGTTTTTAGCTAGCAAAAACTACATAAAATTAGCTTAGCGCTAATAGCAAAAACAACAACTTTCTTTGTTTATTTTTACCTTCTTGGTGTCGTGTCTCGGGTCGTTCCAGGTCGTCGTCCGGTTGTTGTGGTCCACAAAGAAGGGCCACCCGGTGTGGGGGTCAATCTTTACTTCCCAGCCGAGCGGGAGCGGCTCGCTGTCGTTATTCGCGGCCATCACGGGCGTCTGTGTGCGGGTCCTCACGGCGTTCATGTCAAACACTGACTGAGACATTTTATACGCGCGACGGTCTCTTTAAAGATTCCCCCCTCGTGACGTCACGAAGTGGGCTGGAAGTTTCTCGAAATAGCGGGGAGAATGCCGGGGGCGGCGGCGGAAAGCTTCCCCGCTACTTGTTGTGGCGCAGAACACAGACCGACCATTCTGATGTGGGTTTCAGTTATAAAGCCTGAGTTATACAAGTTATTACATAGTTATAAGGTATATAGGCTTAATTTATACAAGTTATTATATAGTTATAAGGTATATAGGCTTAATTTATACAAGTTATTACATAGTTATAAGGTATTTAGGCTTAATTTATACAAGTTATTACATAGTTATAAGGTATATAGGCTTAATTTACACAAGTTACTACATTGTTATAAGGAATATAGGCTTAATTTATACAAGTTATTACAGTTATAAGGTATATAGGCTTAATTTATACAAGTTATTACATAGTTATAAGGTATATAGGCTTAATTTATACAAGTTATTACATTGTTATAAGGTATATAGGCTTATAAC
>NW_013955635.1:0-1262 GCF_001266775.1 Austrofundulus limnaeus
ATCCAGGCCTGTCCACTGATGTGAGACATACGGGGGTCCGACGCTCCTCGGCCCGGCTAGTCCACCAACAACACCCGCTGTCCGGGTCTGGATTTCTCGTAAATTGCGTTTTTTGCGCATGGATCTCTGCTTTGTTTTCTGCCTATATCTCAGTGTGGGAAATTAAAGAGACTCCCTTCCACATTTAGAATGTAGCTGAGATCCAGGCCTGTCCATTGATGTGAGACATGCAGGGGTTCCACGCTCCTCGGCCCGGCTAGTCCACCAACAACACCCGCTGTCGGGGTCTGGATGTGCGTAAATCGCGGTTTTGGGTATGGATCTCTGCTTGGCTTTCCACCTATATCTCTGCAGATGAGCATCACAGAGACTTTATTCTTCTTTTAGATTGTGGCTGAGATGCAGGCCTGTCCACTGATGTGAGTCATACGGGGGTCCGACGCTCCTCGGCCCGGCTAGTCCACCAACAACACCCGCTGTCCGGGTCTGGATTTCTCGTAAATTGCGGTTTTTGCGCATAGATCTCTACTTGGTTTTCTGCCTATATCTCAGCGTGGGAAATTACAGAGACTCCCTTCCACATTTACAATGTAGCTGAGATCCAGGCCTGTCCACTGATGTGAGACATGCAGGGGTCCGACGCTCCTCGGCCCGGCTAGTCCGCCAAGAACACCCGCTGTCGGGGTCTGGATTTTGCGTAAATCGCGGTTTTTGCGCATGGATCTCTGCTTGGTTTTCTGCCTATTTCTCAGCGTGGGAAATTACAGGGACTCCCTTCCACTTTTAGAATGTAGCGGAGATCCAGGCCTGTCCACTGATGTGAGACATGACGGGGTCCGACTCTCCTTGGCCCATCTAGTCCGCCAACAACACCCGCTGTCGGTGTCTGAATGCGCGTAAATCGCGCTTTTTGCGCATGGATCTCTGCTTGGTTTTCCACCTAAATCTCTACAGGTGAGCATCAGAGAGACTTTATTCCACTTTTAGATTGTGGCTGAGATCCAGGCCTGTCCAATGATGTGAGACATGCGGGGGTCCGACGCTCCTCGGCCCGGCTAGTCCACCAACAACACCCGCTGTCCGGGTCTGGATTTCTCGTAAATTGCGGTTTTTGCGCATGGATCTCTACTTATTTTTCTGCCTATATCTCAGCGTGGGAAATTACAGAGACTCCCTTCCACTTTTAGAATGTAGCTGAGATCCAGGCCTGTCCACTGATGTGAGACATGCGGGGGTCCGACGCTGCGCGGCCCCGCTAGGCT
>NW_013955635.1:2252-3218 GCF_001266775.1 Austrofundulus limnaeus
TGTGGCTGAGACGCAGGCCTGTCCACTGATGTGAGACATACGGGGGTCCGACGCTCCTTGGCCCGGCTAGTCCACCAACAACACCCGCTATTGGGGTCTGGATTTCTCGTAAATTGCGGTTTTTGCGCATGGATCTCTGCTTGGTTTTCTGCCTATTTCTCAGCGTGGGAATTTACAGAGACTGCCTTCCACTTTTAGAATGTAGCTGAGATCCAGGCCTGTCCACTAATGTGAGACATGCGGGGGTCCGACGCTCCTCGGCCCGGCTAGTCTACCAACAACACCCGCTGTCCGTGGCTGGATTTCTCGTAAATTGCGGTTTTTGCGCAGGGATCTCTACTTATTTTTCTGCCTATATCTCAGCGTGGGAAATTACAGAGACTCCATTCCACTTTTAGATTGTGGCTGAGATCTAGGCCTGTCCACTGATGTGAGACATGCGGGGGTCCGACGCTCCTCGGCCCGGCTAGTCTACCAACAACACCCGCTGTCCGTGTCTGGATTTCTCGTAAATTGCGGTTTTTGCGCATGGATCTCTACTTATTTTTCTGCCTATATCTCAGCGTGGGAAATTACAGAGACTGCCCTCCACTTTAAGAATGTAGCTGAGATCCAGGCCTGTCCACTGATGTGAGACATGCGGGGGTCCGACGCTCCTCGGCCCGGCTAGTCCACCAACAACACCTGCTGTCGGGGTCTGGATTCCGCATAAATCGCGGTTTTTGCGCATGGATCTCTACTTATTTTTCTGCCTATATCTCAGCGTGGGAAATTACAGAGACTGCCCTCCACTTTTAGAATGTAGCTGAGATCCAGGCCTATCCACTGATGTGAGACATGCGGGGGACCGACGGTCCTTAGCCCAGTTAGGCCGCCAACAACACCCGCTGTCGGGGTCTGGATGTGCGTAAATCGCGGTTTTTGCGCATGGATCTCTGCTTGGTTTTCTGTTTATTTCTCTGCGTG
>NW_013955635.1:4887-5451 GCF_001266775.1 Austrofundulus limnaeus
CAACAACACCCGCTGTCGGGGTCTGGATGTGCGAAAATCTCGGTTTTTGCGCATGGATCTCTTCTTGGTGTTTCGCCCGTATCTCCGCGGGGGAAAGGGATAGAGACTCGACTCCACTTTTGAATTAAAGCTGAGATCCAGGCCTGTCCACTGATGTGAGACATGCGGGGGTCCGACGGTCCTCGGCCCGGCTAGGCCGCCAATAACACCCGCTGTCCGGGTCTGGATTTTGCGTAAATCGCGGTTTTTGCGCATGGATCTCTGCTTGGTTTTCTGTTTATTTCTCTGCGTGGGAAATTACAGAGACTCCCTTCCACTTTTAGAATGTAGCTGAGATCCAGTCCTGTCCACTGATGTGAGACATGCGGGGGTCCGACGCTGCTCGGCCCGGCTAGGCCGCCAACAACACCCGCTGTCCGGGTCTGGATTTTGCGTAAATCGCGGTTTTTGCGCATGGATCTCTGCTTGGCGTTTCGCCCGTATCTCCGCGGGGGAAAGGGATAGAGACTCGACTCCACTTTTGAATTAAAGCTGAGATCCAGGCCTGTCCACTGATGTGAGACA
>NW_013955635.1:6451-7440 GCF_001266775.1 Austrofundulus limnaeus
CGGCCCCGCTAGGCCGCCAACAACACCCGCTGTCCGGGTCTGGATTTTGCGTAAATCGCGGTTTTTGCGCATGGATCTCTGCTTGGTTTTCTGCCTATATCTCCACAGGTGAGCATCAGAGAGACTTTATTCCACTTTTAGATTGTGGCTGAGACGCAGGCCTGTCCACTGATGTGAGACATACGGGGGTCCGACGCTCCTTGGCCCGGCTAGTCCACCAACAACACCCGCTATTGGGGTCTGGATTTCTCGTAAATTGCGGTTTTTGCGCACGGATCTCTGCTTGGTTTTCTGCCTATATCTCAGTGTGGGAAATTACAGAGACTCCCGTCCACTTTTAGAATGTAGCTGAGATCCAGTCCTGTCCACTGATGTGAGACATACGGGGGTCCGACGCTCCTCGGCCCGGCTAGTCCACCAACAACACCCGCTGTTGGGGTCTGGATTTCTCGTAAATTGCGGTTTTTGCGCACGGATCTCTGCTTGGTTTTCTGCCTATATCTCAGCGTAGGAAATTACAGAGACTCCCTTCTACTTTTAGATTGTGGCTGAGATCCAGCCTGTCCACTGATGTGAGACATGCGGGGGTCCGACGGTCCTCGGCCCGGCTAGGCCGCCAACAACACCCGCTGTCGGGGTCTGGATTTCTCGTAAATTGCGGTTTTTGCGCACGGATCTCTGCTTGGTTTTCTGCCTATATCTCAGCGTAGGAAATTACAGAGACTCCCTTCTACTTTTAGATTGTGGCTGAGATCCAGCCTGTCCACTGATGTGAGACATGCGGGGGTCCGACGGTCCTCGGCCCGGCTAGGCCGCCAACAACACCCGCTGTCGGGGTCTGGATTTCGCTTAAATTGCGGTTTTTGAGCATGGATCTCCGCTTGGTTTTCTGCCTATATCTCAGCGTAGGAAATTACAGAGACTCCCTTCTACTTTTAGATTGTGGCTGAGATCCAGCCTGTCCACTGATGTGAGACATGCGGGGGTCC
>NW_013955636.1:0-921 GCF_001266775.1 Austrofundulus limnaeus
GAAAAGAACCTTTTGAATATCCTGCCTCTCCATGATGAGGACTATCTTTTTAAATGGCTTTTCTGTTTCAGTCAATACTTTGTCCAACAATGCCACTGTGTTAAAAAAAGGTTAAAATTATTATTATTTTACTTCCAGAGCTGCCCTGAACAGTTCCTGTGCAAAGGTCCCAGGAGATGAATGTGTGTCTCTTTGTTTCTGTCAGTTATCAGATCAGAAGGAGAAGCTGAGCCTGCAGGTGCAGCAGCTGTCTCTGGACTGTAAGATGCATCAGCAGAAGACCACCGTGGCCCAGAACCAGATGAGAGAACTTCAGGCAGAAAGAGACCAGGTAGAGAACTGCTTCCTGCTCCTGTTCACTGCTGCCACGTTGTTTTACTGTTAACAGCAGCTCCTATACGAGCTTTGACTCACCGTGTCTGGAGATCTGATAAGGAACAAAGATATCATCATGCTTACTGGAAATGTTGCTGTTATTCATGATCTATAAACAAAAAGTCCACGTCAGATCACCTTCTGTGTGGCAACACTCTTTTACCTGCTTATCATAACATTCAAGCACAGTTGAGATTGTTTTTACCCAAGAAGAATCCAATGAGCCAAGCAGCCACGCCTTAAACTGTGAGATGTTGCCCAGCTGCTCCAGTGAAGCCGAGCAGAAACCTGCCACTCTTTGTTTTTTATAGTTTCTGCTTGTGTTCAGTTTGATTAGAGGATCTTTATCATTTAAATACAAAATGAGTTAATCTTATATATCACTTCAAACTGATGAGACAGAGCAAATAAATCTATAAAGAAGGTGAAAAACATCTTATATTAACATGTCTCTTTGTTAGGGGTGCAACACTACACACTATGTATGGAACAATACACACTATGTATGGAACAATACACACTATGTATGGAACAATACACACTATG
>NW_013955636.1:1921-2658 GCF_001266775.1 Austrofundulus limnaeus
TATATTTAAATAAGTGCTGAGTTTGTCAGTTGTAGGTGTGTGGTAAGCAAATATTTATTGTTTGTTTGTGTGAATGAGTTAAAGAGCAGAAACTATTTCCTCAAATCTTCATTTTAAACAATGTGCACCTTCATGTTTTCAGAGATGTTGCATAAAAACTTTCCGGTGGTTTTCTTTTACGACTTTTTGTCTCTTACTTGAGTCATCAGTGTTTCATCATCCAGTTTTGACAAGAACACAGCTGAAAGGTGTGTTCTGTGTAAACTAATCATCATTTGATAAGTGTGGATTCCTTCCACGCCTCGCAGGCCTACCTGTCCAGAGATGAGGCCCAGGCCATGATCGCCCGCATCCTGGCTGAGAAGGACGCCCTGAGGAGTCAGCTGGTGGAGCTCCAGGAGACGGTCTTTCAGTCCGAGCGCGGCTCTGATGTACGTCAGCACACACAAACATGACCCCCACAGAAACAGCTACAAACACTTCTAACCTGCTGCTCCGTCCACAGAAGAAGAAAATCAGCTGGCAGAACCCGTCACCCAACAGTGAGGAAGACCCGCCTCCAGCTCGACGAAGACTCCGCCGCATGGATGCACTCAACCCGGCGTCTATGAGTGAGGTGACTGGGGGGTTTAATGCTTGATAAGAACATTACAGACCTACAACAGAACAGATACTCAGTTGTCCTTCACTTTGCTTCATACAAGGGTCTGGACTCGCTGTACAGAGAAGTGATTCTT
>NW_013955636.1:3658-4773 GCF_001266775.1 Austrofundulus limnaeus
TGTGTGTGTGTGTGTGTGTGTGTGTGTGTGTGTGTGTGTGTGTGTGTGTGTGTGAGGGTTAAAACAGGTTCTTTATATTCACAAAGAACTGATCCACTTATTAAACGGACAAACTAAATCTCAGGGTATTCACTGCGTGCTGCCACTGGGCCTGGACTGTGTGCGTCGGCTGCACCGCTTCGACATCTTCCCCATCATCGTCTTCGTGGGCCAGTCTGCACGAAACGCACGCAAACTGAGGTAAACCCCCCGCCGCGGGCTCTCGTGCTCTTAACGAAGGAGCGACGCTGTTTCCAGCTCGTGTGGTCACGGCGTGCGCTGTCGTTGCAGGTCGAAGCTGCAGCGTGACAGCAGCTCCGAGGAGCAGCTGCTGGCCTGTTCGAGGAGGGAGGAGCCGCTGCTGGACAAGCTGCCCTGTTTGTACCGCAGCATGGCTCCGGACTCCTGGTGCGACCAGACGTCTCTGCTGACCAGCCTGAGGACCGTCATCTGGGAGGAGCAGAGGAAGATCGTGTGGCTGGAGCAGGACCCCTGGTGAAGCCGAGGAGACAAAAACCAATTTAAAGACCTTCAAAATGTTTTCACAAGATGAATCAGCTTTACAAGAATGTTTTTGTAAACTCACGTATGTATCTGTGATACTTGTATGTAAATGAATACTTATGTATGCAGCTGTGATGCAGAGATGTTCTTAGAAATATTTTCTACTCTGACATGTGTGGCTCATTTTACAGCTTCACTTTATTATCTGTTATAAAAACTCTTTCAAGTACCTTCATCCTTAAAAACCATTTAATCCTAAAGATACTGTCACTAACAGGATTAAACAACTAATCTGAATAACTTAGTCAGGTTTTAGATTATTTACTGCAAGTATATATTGTATTCTTTTACTGGTTTAAATGCACAATATTTAGATATAATAATAAAAGTGTTTCTATTATAAGAAATCCAAACTAATTAAATTATTTCTGCTGATTTTATTTCCTTTTTCTGCTGAATAGAGATTAAGTCCTGATTATTGATTTTTGTAAATGTTTAAACGATTTTAGATCTTGGAGTTCAGCCTTTTGACCAAATTAACTTTGAATGTATGTTTTTAAAAAGCAAAATAT
>NW_013955636.1:5773-6770 GCF_001266775.1 Austrofundulus limnaeus
TTACACACCTGTCCTGCTCCTCACACACCTGTTCTGTTCCTCACACACCTGTTCTGTTCCTCACACACCTGTTCTGCTGCTCACACACCTGTTCTGCTCCTCACACACCTGTTCTGTTCCTCACACACCTGTTCTGCTCCTCACACACCTGTTCTGCTCCTTACACACCTGTCCTGCTGCTCACACACCTGTTCTGCTCCTCACACACCTGTTTGGTTCCTCACACACCTGTTCTGTTCCTCACACACCTGTTCTGCTCCTCACACACCTGTTACGCTCCTCACACACCTGTTTGGTTCCTCACACACCTGTTCTGTTCCTCACACACCTGTCCTGCTCCTCACACACCTGTCCTGCTCCTCACACACCTGTCCTGCTCCTCATACACCTGTTCTGTTCCTCACACACCTGTCCTGCTCCTCACACACCTGTCCTGCTCCTCACACACCTGTTCTGCTCCTCACACAGCGGTCCTGCTCCTCACAAACCTGTCCTGCTCCTCACACACCTGTTCTGTTCCTCACACTCCTGTTCTGTTCCTCACACACCTGTTCCGCTCCTCACACACCTGTCCTGCTCCTCACACACCTGTTCTGCTCCTCACACAGCGGTCCTGCTCCTCACACACCTGTCCTGCTCCTCACACACCTGTTCTGCTCCTCACACAGCGGTCCTGCTCCTCACACTCCTGTTCTGCTCCTCACACACCTGTTCCACTCCTCACACACCTGTTTTTTCCTCAATCACCTGTTCCTCTCCTCACACACCTTTTCTGCTCCTTACACACCTGTTCCTCTCCTCACACACCTGTTTTTTCCTCAATCACCTGTTCCTCTCCTCACACACCTTTTCTGCTCCTTACACACCTGTTCCTCTCCTCACACACCTGTTTTTTCCTCAATCACCTGTTCCTCTCCTCACACACCTTTTCTGCTCCTTACACACCTGTTCCTCTCCTCACACACCTGTTTTTTCCTCAATCACCTGTTCCTCTCCT
>NW_013955637.1:0-209 GCF_001266775.1 Austrofundulus limnaeus
CAAGTGACTCTGCATTATCGCATAGACATCGGGGGCAGTCCCCCTGGATTGGCAGACTGGGGTGGTGGTGTGCTCCAATTACAGGGGGGTCACACTCTTAAGCCTGCCTGATAAGGTCTATTCAGGGGTCCTGGAGAGCAGGGTCCGTCGGATAGTCGAACCTCGGATTCAGGAGGAGCAGTGCAGTTTTCGTCCTGGGCGTGGAACAC
>NW_013955637.1:2424-3786 GCF_001266775.1 Austrofundulus limnaeus
TGGTCCTGTACATGGACCTGGTCCTGTATATGGTCCTGGTCCTGTACATGGACCTGGTCCTGTACATAGACCTGGTCCTGTACATGGACCTGGTCCTGTATATGGTCCTGGTCCTGTACATGGACCTGGTCCTGGTCTGGGTGGGTCCAGCGCTGCAGGGCAGTATAAAAGCTGACTGTCAGGAACAGGAAGTCCAGTCTGCTCCTGTCCTCAGGCTGAGCAGCAGAGGACATCTGGATGGACAGGACGTCTGCTGAGGGACCAGGTGAGTCCTGATGTTTGACTCTGGATCAGCAGGATCAGGTTGGTTTCATCACAATCTTTTAAATGTGACGACGGACCACAGCAGCAGAACCGGGTCAGTGTGAGCCACAGTAAAGCTTCAGTGAAAGTAATGTTGGGTTTTAAACACGAACAGAAATAAAGAACAGGAAAACTTTCTGAAATGTTTCTTYAAGGGAACTCTTCATTCAGGTTGTTTGTGTTCTGACCCGGTTCAGGTTCTGTCATCATATGCAAAGCTGTGGTTTTATGTTCCTGATTAAACACCAGAGCTTAAAATAAGATAAGTTGGTTTCCTGTTCATCGTWCGGTTGTTCCTGTGGCCAGATCAAAGCTCTGAGAGCAGTTTCAGCTCTTATTGCCCCACGGGGCAGTTAGTGTTACAGCCAGCAGTCAGAGCTATCAGAGTACGACAATAAAAACATGTACCAACAGACACACAACACTCAGAAAGTATTTAACCAGACGATAGCAGCAGGTAAAAACCAGTCCTGTTGCTTCTGAAGCTTTTTAAACTAAATCTGCATCCTGCTGGTAAAAGTCAAACTCTGAACAGGTGCAGGGGGCGGTTTGTGGAGACTTCAGCTGATGTTTAGGGACACAACAAGGCTGCAAAGACTGACAATGTGATTTTCTGTGTCAATAACCCATACCAACAAATAAAAGAAAAGTAAGAACAGATTTATTAAAACAGCAATAAAACATTCTCACAAAACTAAGTCCCTGTTATAAAACTAAATATGGTCAGCTTTGTAGCATCTAGTGTCCACATGCTGGTCAGAAGACAGGCTGTGGTCAACTTAAACAGCTGCAGGGAGCTGTCTCTGAGAAAACAGCTCAATGTTTGCTGTGTCCAACTTCAGCTAATGTGTCCAACTTCAGCTGCGGTGTCCAACTTCAGCTGCTGTGTCCAACTTCAGCTGCTGTGTCCAAATTCAGCTAATGTGTCCAACTTCAGCTGCGGTGTCCAACTTCAGCTAATATGTCCAACTTCAGCTAATGTGTCCAACTTCAGCTGCGGTGTCCAACTTCAGCTGCTGTGTCCAACTTCAGCTGCTGTGTCCAAATTCAGCTAATGTG
>NW_013955637.1:5044-5931 GCF_001266775.1 Austrofundulus limnaeus
GCGGTGTCCAACTTCAGCTGCTGTGTCCAACTTCAGCTGCTGTGTCCAAATTCAGCTAATGTGTCCAACTTCAGCTGCGGTGTCCAACTTCAGCTAATATGTCCAACTTCAGCTAATGTGTCCAACTTCAGCTGCGGTGTCCAACTTCAGCTGCTGTGTCCAACTTCAGCTGCTGTGTCCAAATTCAGCTAATGTGTCCAACTTCAGCTGCGGTGTCCAACTTCAGCTGCGGTGTCCAACTTCAGCTGCTGTGTCCAACTTCAGCTGCGGTGTCCAACTTCAGCTGCGGTGTCCAACTTCAGCTGCGGTGTCCAACTTCAGCTGCTGTGTCCAACTTCATCTAATATGTCCAACTTCAGCTGCTGTGTCCAACTTCAGCTAATGTGTCCAACTTCAGCTAATGTGTCCAACTTCAGCTAATGTGTCCAACTTCAGAAAATGTGTCCAACTTCAGCTAATGTGTCCAACTTCAGCTAATGTGTCCAACTTCAGTTAGTGTCCAACTTCAGTTAATGTGTCCAACTTCATCTAATATGTCCAACTTCAGCTAATGTGTCCAACTTCAGCTAATGTGTCCAACTTCAGAAAATGTGTCCAACTTCAGCTGCTGTGTCCAACTTCAGCTAATGTGTCCAACTTCAGCTAATGTGTCCAACTTCATCTAATATGTCCAACTTCAGCTAATGTGTCCAACTTCAGTTAATGTATCCAATTTCAGCTAATGTGTCCAACTTCAGTTAATGTGTTCAACTTCAGTTAATGTGTCCAACTTCAGCTGCTGTGTCCAACTTCAGCTAATATGTCCAACTTCAGTTAATGTGTCCATTTTCAGTTAATGTGTCCAACTTCAGCTAATGTGTCCAACTTCAGCTAATGTGTCCAACTTC